>NC_053458.1:726188-839198 GCF_015227805.2 Hirundo rustica | reverse complement strand
CATGCGCCCTGTTAAAATAACTTTGCTTTTATTCCTGTCATTAAAAAAAAAAAAAAACTTAAACATAGTAGTAATAAACTACTACTAATAAAGCTAATAAACTGTCTGTTTAGTCAGGATAACATCCAGTGAGCATGTGATAAAAACCCTACTGTTAATATGCCAACCATCAGCATCTGCCTTCTAAAAAAAGTATAAACCAAAAAGCACACACCGAAGCCCAGACTAAAAGTAATAATAAAACCACAGCCAAGAAACACGCATACTCTAAAAAAAACAAGCCCAAAGAAAGGCCAGACGGAACAATCCCTAAAAATATATAAATATGCATAATAGTCTCTAAATACACAACAAGCTATTGCAATAAAAAAGTATTTAAAGAGTACCTCCAAAAATGACAGGCGTGCTTTCAGCTGAATGCCAAGCACCTGGCTGTTTTTAACCCTTTACTTTATTCCTGTCTCCTATTACCTTTTTACTAAGCTTTTTCAATTTTACCAGAAAATCAAACCTTTTTTTTCACGTTTAATTACAGATGGCCAGGAGCAGAAGGCCAAGACAGGCCCCGGCCCAAGGCCTGGCTGCGCGGCTCGCGCTCGGCAGGCCGGAACCTCATTTTCCTCTTTCCCTGATTACAAACAAATCCCCTTTTAACAGACTGGCCGCTCTGGTTCTGCTCGTGGTTTTTAATCATCCTTTTAATCTCCCTGATTGCCTCGGGGCCTCTTTGGTCAGGGCTGGTCGTGGAGGAGGAGGCCACAAAAGCCCCGGCTCAGAGCACAAAGGAGACACAGGCCCCGCAAAACCAGGTCCTCCATGAAGAGCACATTTGTGTCCGGGTAAAGGACTGACGCCTTGGGAAGGCGGAGCTGGAACAGAGACTGGACAGAGCTGGAGAATGAAGTAGGGATTTATTGAAAGGCCTCCAGGATACACCTTGGGCAGGACAAGAGCCTGGGCAGGGACACACCCAAAATGGGCACAAAGTGGGCACAAAATGGACACAAAATGGTCACACAATGGACACACAATGGACACAAAATGCTCACAAAATGGCTGGCTGGTCACGATGTCTCACACTTTGATAGGTTTTGGTCCATTTGCACTTTGGGGTTTAATTGCCCCATCCCAGCTCCAGGCTGTGAGCTCCCATCCCTCTCGTTCCTCCCTCCAGCCACCCTTGTTTGTGCTTTGGGGCTGGAAGTTGTCCTTGGTGTGCAGCAGGAACAGGATTTGTTTTGTGTGGCTGCTGTGTGCAGAGAGCTGAGTGACGCCGAGTGTGAGCTCAGAGCTGCACCTGGGCAGCGCAGAACACGGAACACAGCAAAGATAAAACTGCAGGCATCAGGACAGACCCCTGGATACAAACAACACTCCGCTTTTCCACCGGATTTCCACTGTGGGACTCCAAGGAAACAGCTCCACACCTCACTGTGCCAGCCCTGGGTGAGTGAGGGTCAGGAAAACCAGGGGCTGGGGGAATTCCTGCCCTGAGGAGTGCTCCAGGGGAATACAGGGCTCCCACATCCACTGCCAGGGAATTTGGGAACCCAGGGAAAGGTCAAAGCCAGCTGAGCAGCATTCCCTGCTCCATCTGCTCCGCAGGAGCCTGGGAGCAGTCCAGCACCGTCCATATGTGAAAAACGAGGTTCACTTCCTTGGTAGAACTTAAAAAGTTCAATAAAAATACAATTAGGAGACAGAAATAAAACAAAGAGTAACGGCCTGGTGCTTGGCATTCAGCTGAAAACACACTTACTATTTTGGAAACACCTCTTTAAATATTTTTTTTAGCCCGTTGCATATTCATAGACCATTATGCATTATTCAAACATTCCTTTGAGTTTAGATGTTCTTTTGCTCGGTTTTAACCTTTGACTTGTCTTCATGCCATCTTGTAGATTCAATCAATATATTTTATTTCTCCTCGTGGATCCATCCTGTTGTTTTCACACACACTGATAACGGAAACTCAATAAATTCTTCCTTCAGGGTTCCAGTTTCTGTCACTGTTATCTTCATCCAGATAGGAAAATCCACAAATGTGAAGGATCACCTAATTACCTTCACCATTCTCTGAGCTAGTCACGTGAATAAAAGCATTCTAAGTCTTGTTAACAGCAGAAAATAAAAACTATATTCATACAGCAAAGTTATTCCAACATTATTCATAGAGCATTCATTTCAATATTTGCAAAAAAGCCGCCTTTATAATACGTGTTTATAACGCTTAGGACAAGGTGATGGGGAAAGGGGACAAGAGAAGAGCACCAGAGCCACCGAGTGTGAATAAAAACATTCCCCACTGATGAGTTCCTGCGTGGGGCCAGAGTGTTTTGAGCCCCACAAAGGTTCATCGCACTCTCAGGGCTGCCAGCAGCCTCTGAGAAACGGCTCATGGAAAATCAGCGAGACAGGATGATCTGTTTGGGAAAGCAAAAAGGTTTTAATTAAAGAGAAAATAACAAACTGTACAGAACAAAAGGACAAAAGCCGTGCACGGTGCAGGGAGATCCCTTGCAGCTGCTCAGACACCCCGAAAATGCCCCAGAAATCTCCATGATGTCTCTTAAGTGTTCAACGATCCAGGAGGAGTTTTTGCCTTGCTGCCCAACGGAAAACAGCGACATTCCTCGAGGAACAGCTCAAGGATCCAGCTGGTACCCTTGTCCTGGCACTGGGGCAATTATGGTGAGGAGAGCAGGGAAGTTCCTGGTTCTTCTTCCCTAAAAGTTCAGGGGTGAAGCTTGCACTCTTTTCCTAAAACGGGGACACCTGTTAAGGTGTGGAGGTGCACTGCAGCATCCCGCCCCACGCCAAAAGAGCCCTTTTAGAGCCGATCCTGGAATGTTTCTGTTTGGTTTTTCCAGCAACAAGAGCACCCACAGCAGGCGATGGCTTCTGGCAGGGAAGGTTCCAAAGGACAGGGTCAGATCCACACGTTCCTCCTGCTGGGTGTCCATGGGGAGGACAATCCAAGCAGGAGAGGCGCCAGGGCTGATGCCAGGCTGCGGAACCAGGAGCTGGAAGGGAGAAACCTTGGCCTCACGGGATAAAAGCTTGTCCCAGTGCTGTCCCCGGCAGTGGCACTTGGCTCTGCAGCCAACTGCCGCACAGGGAATGGTACAGGGGCTGCTCAGGAGAGGAAATGTCCCTAAAAGTTCCCAAATTCACCAGCAAAACCCACATGAGGAGCTCCACACGGGCTGTGATTCCCAGGGCTGTCCGTGATCCGACAGCGAGCTCTCCTCGGTGTTCCCGCAGCATGAATTTTGCAGGAGTACACGGATTTGGGAAAACATTTCCCGTGGTGCTGTCAGATCCTCTCTGCTTGGGGTTTCTGAGAATAAAAATCCTGTTTACTTATAAATTTGTGATGGGATGGCATTCCAAAGCAGGTCAGCTGGAAGGCTGGAGGAGGATGCTTGACCTGTCCTTCCTCCCGAAGCAAACGGAGAGGATGAACCCCGCTGGTGATTCTCAATATCCTGGGAAGAGAGAAGAACACAACCCTGGGCCTGGGTGGGGCTGGGAGTCCCAGGAAAGCCCTGGATGGGGTCAGGAATCCTCACCCTGGGCTCTGCTGCCCCTCAGCACACACAGGCCCCACACGCTCCTCACAAACACCTCTGCCGGACAGTGGGAACACGAGGAATTCAGCAAACACAGCAGCTCGGGCTATCCCAGGAGCCGCGTTTTCCAGGAGGGCAGGCCCTGATCCCGAGTTTGTGCTGGGAATTCTCTCCCCCTGCAGTCTGAGCAGCAAAGTGAGGTGATGGAATTTGTGCATCCAAGTGAAAGCAGCCAAACGTGCTCCGCATCCCTCGGCACAAGCCCCTGGAAGGGAAAGGGATGCTTCCTGTGAGAAAAGCCACGGATGATTCCTGCCAGCCAGCCAGAAGCCCACAGACTTTTATTTTTATAAACCTGGGGGAGAAATGAAAGCCTTGGTAGAGCCAGAAGGAATCTAAGGTCCAGGTGAGGCTTCCCTTCAGTCTGAAGCCAGAATCAAAACCCTCTGCACTGGGATTAACCCCCAGGGCTGCTGTTCCCAGGGATTCACTCCGAGAGTCCAGAGGGAAGGATCAGCTTGTGGGCCAGCTCACCCCAACCGTGGAATCCCAGAATCCCGGAATCCCAGAATCCCAGAATCCCAGACTGGGCTGGGTTGGAAGAGACCTTAAAGCTCATCCCATTCCACTCTGCCATGGGCAGGGGCACCTTCCACAATCCCAGGCTGCTCCAAGCCCAGTGTCCAGCCTGGCCTTGGGCACTGCCAGGGATCCAGGGGCAGCCACAGCTGCTCTGGGCACCCTGTGCCAGGGCCTCACACCCTGCCAGGGAACAATTCCTGATTCCCAATCTCCCATCCATCCCTGCCCTCTGGCACTGGGAAGCCATTCCCTGAGTCCTGTCCCTCCATCCCTTGTCCCAAGTTTGGCACTCACCACCACAGAAAGAGCAGAGGAGTCTGCTCAGAAAGAAACAAAATCAGGATTTCCTCTGGACACCTGTGCACGGGCGACGTCTGGAGCTGAGCAACCCAACAGATTTCCCTGCAAAGAGCCCCAGGTCCCATGGGGCAGCTGGGGCAAGAGGATCTTTGCCCCTTTTTCATTTCCTTCCGATTCAAATGAGAAGTTTCCCCCACGGCAACACATTGCAGTCCAAGTTAGCTCCGACGACTGTTTTCAGGAGGAAATTGGGACAATTCCCCCACAAACCCCCGGCTCTGGCTGCTCCCTTGGACACACACGTGCTCCTGCTTCCCAGCGATCCCGACTGCTTCTCTTCCCAAGGAAAAAACCTGTCACTTTTAGCCTCGCAGAAACAAATCTGTGTTTAAGCTTGGACCTCTCTTGCTGTGAGCGAGCTCTCCGGGGGCCGTGCTCCCGTGCCTGGGGCTGCTATTCCTGCCGGGGCTGTTATTGGGGAGCCAGGAATAGCTGCAGGGCCCGGAGCCGCACGCTCAGCTCCCTGCTGGGGCTCTCTGCTTCCACCAGGGCTGCACCCACGCCGCTCCCGCCACGGATGGGGCCGCTGAAGGGCTGGGAGCGCGAAGAGAAACCTTGGGTCTTCATGGCCGGGTTCAGACGCAGAGGGAGCTGCCAGGAGAACGGGCTCTGCTCCCCGTGAAAAACGCCAGTCACTTGTTTTGAAAATTTTGGAAGTTTAATAGTAAATAAGATGGTTGTAAAAATAGAATTAGAGTAAAAAAAAAATTGAACCATTAGGGTTAGGACAATACGAGACAATAAAAACAAAGTTACGGATGTCTGGGTGCCTCCCCGAGCAAAATACTCTGGAGAAGGACCCCCGTTAACAAAGGATTATCTCTTAAAAGCAATAAATAGCCTGTTGAATATTCACACATTTCATACATGACGCATAAATTCCATTCAAACAAAGAATTGTCTCTGGTTAATATCACATTTTTCTTTTTTAATCTCTATGGTGTCCTCAAGGCCGAGAGAGGCAGGAGGAGTTGGTCTCTTCTGATAAGGAAGCAGCAAACCCTTTTTTTTTTTTTTTTTCTCTGAAAGATTTACGTTTTCCTGTGGTTGGTACATAAAAACTACATTTTAACTACAAAACTACATTTACCATACTATCAAAATATTAATACAACATTAACAATCAATACAACATAATACATATAGTAAATATCTTGCGTAGAGCCATACAATATGCATTTTTCACACTCCCAAAGCGCTGGGATCGGGTGTGGAATCACCCGGCGGAGAATCCCGGCAGCACCCCTGGGTGTCACGGCTGCCAGCAGTTTGTGTCCGGCCAAAATCTTCCATTCGGTGAAAGAAAATATTTTATCTGGTAAAATCTCTTCTTTTCCCGTAAATCCGGGTATTTGTGGAAATACCCATAAATGTTTCGCGGTATTTGTGGATCTGATTTGTGGCACTTGGGGGCTGCATCTGCCGTGTCCCCCACCCACTGAGGGCATCCTGCTCCTTCATCCCTCCCCAGCACGGGGAGCCGGGCTCACACAGGGAGCTTGGGAATGTTCCAGCAGCTCCAGACGTGGCTCTGCTGCTGGTTTGGTGTTGGAGCCCAGGGCATTCCTTTGGCTGCCCTGGAGGGTCAGGGACCTGGGCAGGGGGGTCTGGGACCCCAGCCCAGAGCCCAGAGCTCAGAGAGACTCTGGATTTGATCTCAGTCCATGGGAAAAACTTCCTACACTGAGAGAGGGTTTACAGGCCACAAGAGTGTGAAAAATAGTTGTTTAGCTTATCACAGGGTGAAAAAATAGTAATTTTAGATTCCTGGCATTGAAGTGAATGGGGACAAGATGGAGAATTTGGGGCGTTGTCTCCTTCTTCTTCATTCTCCTTCCCTCACTCCATTGCTGCAGTGACGTTGGCACAAAGTAGTTAGTGAGGATTGGGTCGGAGTAAAGATGACCTTTTTAGTAATAGTGATAGACATTGGTAAGAAATAGTAAATAAGAAATACGTAGTAATTAGTATAAAAGATAAGGACAGCCCAGCTCGGGGGGAGATGTGAGGAATCCATGCAGCTGCGAAAATCTTGTCAGACTCTGAGAGAATTGTAAGATAAGAAAGAATAAACGAAGTATGCAACACTGAAAAATCTAAACCTGAGAACTCCGTCTCTTCCTTCGGTTTGGCACAGAGCTATGCAGAGGGAAAAAGAGACTCTAAAACCACCTGAATGCCGGGGAATTTAAACTCCTGAAAAGGAGCCCCCGACAGTTTGGGACCTGCAGGTCGGGCTCTGAGCCGTGGGGACAGTCCAGAGCACCCTCCCAGTGCCTCCCTCTGGATTCACACCCAGCAGCCACAGCCCCTGCAATCCAACCACTCCCTCCAGCACCAGCTCATTCCAGGGGCCTTCCCAAGTGCAACCCGGACCTCCTGGCTCTGCCCTTCCTTAATTTGTCACGTTAACATCCCCCGTCATTTTTAAAATACAGCTTGGAAATGCCAGCAATGCCAAACCACGGGGGATCTCACAACAAGAGATGAATTTCCTGACAAAACTCCCCCAAAACTGCCACCTCCTGGGCCCCCTGGCCAGGGCCAGCCACTCCTTCCCTCCTTTCCCCGTCCTCATGGATGCTGAGGACGAGGCTCACAGCTCTGCCACACCCTATTCCCGCGGGAATGAGCGCCAATGAAATTATCAAAGAGAATAAAATCCAGTCCTCTAAAGGCAAAATTCTGAACTTCTCTACAGGGGAGTTTGCAAAGTGAAGCCTCTTCCCTTCAAATTCCTTTTGTGTGGAAAATTTTGCAGAGGATTTTTTTTTTTTTCTTTTTTCTCCGCTCCCCATCCAAACAAAACGTTGTCCCAGATTTCAGACCAGTTTCCCTTCAGGAGGTCCTAGGAAAAAAATGGCAGTGTTCAAAGCAGAGCCCTGGCTGAAGGAGGTGGGGGCTCTTCTGGCAGGGGTGCTCCAGGAGAGCAGGAGGATCCCTCAGTGCTGGATCCAGGGAAGGAACCACGTTTTCCCTGAGGAACCCCACCTTGGGAAGCAAATCCCAGCCCCTCTCCAGTAATCCCGAGTCTGTGACCACATCAGGGGCATGTTCGGGGCTTTGTGCCACCTCCCTGCTCCAAAAGTGTCCCAGCCCCACCCTGGGGAATGCCACATCCACTTTCCTCATGGATAACCCGACCAAACTGGCCCCAGCTGGCCTCGGGCCGAGGCGTTGGCACTCTGCAGACTTCATTCCCAGCCCAGCAGATGGAAAACGGGAAGAATCCTTTAGTCTGAAATAAAGGCAGCGCTGTTACCCTGGTTTTTCTGAGTTTTTTAAAGCCTTTTGATTTTTCATAAAAATGGAGTCAGATCTTTTAGCTATGGTACAATATTAGAAGCAGTTCTACCTTTTTCCCACAGATGTAACATAAACAAATCCTTTGTTTTTCATTCCCTGTCCTTTGTTTGCATATTTCTAACCTGAAAACAATTGTAACTGACAGCTGGTTCAGCCACTTGGCTGAGGGGTGAAAAACCCCAGAAGCCAATCTTCTGCTAGACCCACAGATGTATAAAAAGTAAGAAATAAACAAGGAGGCTCTCTCTCCGCCTGGATTCAGCCTTGAGCCAGATCAGAGAAGGATCTCTGCCCTGCGAAACCTCTCTCTCCGTGTGACTGCTTTGCGTGTCTCGCTAACACAGCGCCTCCTGCAAACCCCACAGATCCCCAGGGCTGGTTCCAGGCTTTGGGAATGCAGAGAGTCCAGCACCAGCCCGGCACTAATTATCATCCTCCGTGCTTAAATCGTCAGCTTTGCTCATTTGGCTTCCAGAGAAATTGTCATTCTAATGGGAAACGGAGGTGCTCGGCACATTCCAAACATAAATCCCAGACTGTTTTGCACCAGAGCGGGGATGAGTGAGGTCTGTGGGGGCCTGTGCAGCTCCTCCTGCTCTGCAGCAGGTGATAAACACTGCTAATTAAAATACTTTATAATTGTCTCCGAAAGGTTAAAAATGCTGGAGCACAAAATCTGGACTTTTCCTGACGAAACTGTACTTTTCTCCCCCGGCTCCCCGGGCCGTCTCCATGGCTACCAGGAGATTGCCGGGCTGCCTGCGCCAGCTAATTGATTTCCAGGAAGGAATGATTAATACAGAACAACAGAGTCCCCCTCTTTGGCAGGGCACTTCTCCCAGCAGCCTCTTCCTCCTCCTCCAGGAGCGCCTGGACTGCGGGGGCAGATCCGGGCTGTGCCATAAATCCCAGCCCAGAAACGCCTGGAATCCCCCCCGGCCCGCAGGGATGAGATGGATGAGGATCCCTCCTCGGAGAGTGGAATCACGGCTGATGTAAAGGAGAT
Source organism: Hirundo rustica (assembly GCF_015227805.2). Taxonomy (NCBI): domain Eukaryota; kingdom Metazoa; phylum Chordata; class Aves; order Passeriformes; family Hirundinidae; genus Hirundo; species Hirundo rustica. Next base: position 830,372 of record NC_053458.1, on the reverse strand, counting down.
TGGAGCCGAGCCCCGCGCTCGTCCCATGAATCCGTCACGCTCGCCTTGCCGTGGATTAAATTGCGCTCCTGGAAAGCAGAGCCTGGGTGTCAGAGCGGCCCAGGGAGAAAATGATTGTCCTCGGCTCCTCCCTGAGCCTGGAGCCAGGCAGGCGAGGAGGGAAAGCTGCACCCTCGTCCTGCCAGCCCTGCACCCTGCCAGCCCTCAGTCCTGACATCCCTGAGCCATCCCTGTGCTCTGACATCCCTGTGCCATCCCTGTGCCATCCCTGTGCCCTGCCAGCCCTGCACCCTGCCAGCCCTCAGTCCTGACATCCCTGAGCCATCCCTGTGCTCTGTCATCCCTGTGCCATCCCGCACCCTGCCAGCTCTGCACCCTGCCAGCCCTGTGCCATCCCTGCGCTCTGACATCCCTGTGCCATCCCAGTGCCATTCCTGTGCCATTCCTGTGCCATTCCTGTGCCCTGCCAGCCCTCACCCGGCCAGCCCTATCCCTGAGCCATCCCTGTGCTCTGTCATCCCTGAGCCATCCCTGTGCCATCCCGCACCCTGCCAGCCCTGTGCCAGCCCTGTGCCATTCCTGTGCCATCCCTGTGCTCTGACATCCCTGTTCCATCCCTGAGCCATCCCTGAGCCATCCCTGTTCCAACCCTGAGCCATCCCTCACCCTGCCAGCCTTCAGTCCTGCCAGCCCTGCACCCTGCCAGGCCTCAATCCTGACATCCCTGAGCCATCCCTGTGCTCTGTCATCCCTATTCCATCCCTGAGCCCTGCCCCGTGCCAGCCCCCAATCCTGACATACTTGAGCCATCCCCAAACCCTGCCATCCCTGTGCTCTGACATCCCTGTGCTATCCCTGAGCCATTCCTGTGCTATCCCTGTGCTATCCCTGTGCCATCCCTGTGCTATCCCTGTGCCATCCCTGTGCCATCCCTGTGCTATCCCTGTGCCATCCCTGTGCTATCCCTGTGCTATCCCTGTGCCATCCCTGTGCTATCCCTGTGCCATCCCTGAGCCATCCCTGTGCCATTCCCAGACCCTGCCATCCCTGTCCCATCCCTGTGCCATTCCCAGACCCTGCCATCCCTGTCCCATCCCTGTCCCATCCCTGTGCCATCCCTGAGCCATCCCTGTCCCATCCCTGTGCTATCCCTGAGCCATCCCTGTCCCATCCCTGTGCCATCCCTGAGCCATCCCTGTCCCATCCCTGTGCTATCCCTGAGCCATCCCTGTTCCATCCCTGTGCCATCCCTGAGTCATTTCTGAGCCATCCCTGTCCCATCCCTGAGCCATCCCTGTGCTATGCCATCCCTGCGTCATTCCTGAGCCATTCCTGAGCCATCCCTGTGCTATCCCTGTGCTATCCCTGTGCTATCCCTGCGCTATCCCTGTGCCATCCCTGTGCCATCCCTGTCCCATCCCTGTGCCATTCCCAGACCCTGCCATCCCTGTCCCATCCCTGTGCCATTCCCAGGCCCTGCCATCCCTGTCCCATCCCTATGCCATCCCCAAACCCTGCCATCCCTGTGCCATCCCTGTCCCATCCCTGTGCCATCCCTGTGCCATCCCTGTGCTATCCTGTGCCATCCCTGTGCCATTCCCAGACCCTGCCATCCCTGTGCCATCCCGGCTCCACGGCGGGAATGCTGCAGGGAGCAGCTCCTCGGAGGAGATCTCCCCAGATCCCGCAGTGCAGCGGCTCCCTGAACCGCTCTGGGGACAAGAGAAAATCCAAAGGTGCTTTCGGGCCCCTGGCCGGGCTTTTGGGTGCTCCCGCGGAACGGGAGCGGGGATCAATCCCAATAAAAGACGGAGCTGAGCCCGGCTGGGCCGGGCCTCCGCCAACACGAGAACGCAGCGTCACCGATGCCACGGCCTCAGCGCTCCCGCAGCGATTAAATAATTACGGGGAGAGATTAAAAATGACCCCGAACCCGCAGGATCTCGAGGCTCTCCCTCCTCCCCTACCTGCGCTGGCTGGGAGGATTTTGGTTTTTAATCACGGGCTTTTGGGAAAGGCGGCCAAACGGAGGATAAATAATGTTTTTGCGAGAGGAACAAAGCACATTTGGGTGGAGTGGGCGTAGCTGGGACCTCAAGCAGGGAAGCGCAGTCATGGATTCTCCTGATTCTGCCCTTCCTTAAACCCCGTGGTGCGTTAATATTTCCTTTTTTTTTTTTTTTTTTTTTTTTTTAAATACAGCTTATAAATAGCAGCAACGCCAAAACTCTGGAGGACCTCACGGCAAGGGACAAATTTCCTGACAAAACCGAGTATTCCTGGGCAAAGTGGGTGATTTCTGACAGCCTCTGGGGAAAAAAGGGCCTGTGGGGAGGGATCCGGGCTTCCGGGATGTTTGAAAATTATTAATAAACAACCAGTCAATAACGAACTTCTGGAGTGCCAGATTGTGGCAGAGCATTCCCCGAGCACATCCCTGCTGCTCTCATATTAAATGGATAAATCACTTTTTCCTGAGGAAGGGCTTTTAGACCTTGCTCCAAAGAAAAAAGAGAGAATTTTCACAGAATAAATAAATATTTACAACAACTTTTTTCTAGAATATTTTTATGCGCAAGTCCACCTGTGAGCTGCAAAAGCAATTCCAAAAGGAATTCCGTGTTGATGTGGGAGGGAAAGAGCAGCTTCCTGATAAACCCACGGGATAAACGGAACACTCAGGTTCTGATCCAAACCCAAACATTTTGGGAATTCGGGAGCTGGAATTTGAGCCTTATTTCCTTCTCAGCCACCACGAAAGGGAAATAAAGAGGAAAAATTGGAACGTGCTCGCTCCCACCCTTCGGCCTGTCCATTTCTCACGGGTCGCTTTCACTGCTGGATTCCCTGGCGTGAGAAATCCCCAAAAAGCGACTCCAGAAGCCGAGAGCGTTGTGCCTGCCGGAGAATTCGGGGCGTTTACTCCTCCAAAACCTGAAAGGATCCCACGGCCTGCTCACCTCCGAGATGCCGGCTCAGGGCAGGAGCATCCCGGGCGGGAAGAATTCCCGGTTTTCCCTGCAGGAGCCGGTCCCACTCTCACCTCTCCCTGTCCGGGTCTGTCCTCAGCTCCTCCTCCCAAAGCCGTCCCTCGTTACCCTGGTTTTTCTGAGTTTTTTAAAGCCTTTTGATTTTTCATAAAATGGAGTCAGATCTTTTTAGTTACTGTACAATATTAAAAGCAGTTCTACCTTTTTCCCACAGATGTAACAAACAAATCCTTTGTTTTTCATTCCCTGTCCTTTGTTTGCACATTTCTAACCTGAAAACAATTGTAACTGACAGTTGGTCTGGCCATTGGGCTGGGAGGTGAAAACTCCAGAAGCCAATCCACAGCCAGACCCACAAATGTATAAAAAGTAAGAAATAACCAGGCAGAGGGGCTCTGGGCTTGGCTCAGCCTTGGGCTCTCTCGGAGGAACGTCTCTGCCCTCCAAATCTCTCGTCTCTGTGTGGTTGCTTTGCGTGTCGTGATCACACTTGGCAGCTCAGGCCCTGCCTGAAACCCATCTCTGCCCGTGAAACTGGGATTGATCTCCCGGAGGATTTCTAGTTGAGATTTGCAATGCCCGTCCCAGCAAAGCATTCTCACTGCAGCCAGGAGCCCTGGATTAGTTTATCCTCCTGAAGACAATTCCTTTTGTTATTGATGTCCATAATTTGGAAACCTCCCTTTCTTTCTCATGACTGATACATTGTCTAATTTTTACTCACAATTAAATCAAGAACAAAAAGGAGGTTTGGACAACACAGGAGATGGTTTTTCTGCTGGAAAGAATTTTAGGGCCACGGAGCTGCTCCAGGGGCTGGAGCCGGGCTGGGAGAGTTGGGAATACTCAGCTGGAGAGGAGAAGGATCCAGGGAGAGCTCCGAGCCCCTGGCAGGGCCTGAAGGGGCTCCAGGAGAGCTGCAGAGGGGCTGGGGACAAGGGATGGAGGGACAGCACACAGGGAATGGCTCCCAGGGCCAGAGTTGTTTTAAAGAAAATTCAACATTTTGAGGTGCCATCGTTGTCCACAGCGATTTGTCTGAGCAGGAACAGGGAATTCACTGAAGGGAACAACATCACTCTGGAAAACGAGGGAAAAGAATTGGAATTAACGTGAAGGAGGAGTTGCCAAGTATTTAAAACCCTCTTTTGCCTGAGTTTATTTCTTTATGTGTGCTTGAGAGACTGTCTAGGACAGCTTTGCTTGATTTGTTCCTTCTTTTATCCCTAAAATATCAGGAACGCCAATATTAGCCTGGTGTTCAGCACAAGCCTTGGATTCTCTTTAAGCCAAGCCTTAAGGAGAGATGTTGGATTTTTAGCAAAGCCTCCCTTCCTCTGAAATGTTAATTAGCATCCAAAGTGGAGAAATTAGGGAAAAAAAGGCAAAAAGCAGCAAACCTTGATATTTCCCTCCCAACGTCCCTTTCAAGTGCAGACTTTTCACTCCTTTTCTTCTTGAGACTTTATCTGCACACGTTTTCCCCCGGTTTTTGTAGATCAGACACCTCAGAAGTTTAAAATAAATACAGTTCAGCCCCTGCAAGTCTCTTTTCAGATATCAATATCTCCGCCCTTATCTGCTCTCATTTGAGGCAGCTGACAGAACACTTTTTGAGATATTTAGAAATTAAATAAGCCAGGGATCACAATGCTCAGTTTTCCCATGACTTCCCTCCGTGTCCATCCACTCTCCAAGCCTCTCACCTGGAGCTGCGCCATCAATTCTTGGAAAAGCACCTTGGAATGCCAGGGCTTTTCAAGCCGTGATCCGCCCTTTTTGGGGACAGGGCAACTTAAAGCAATTTATTCAACCTAAAACCTCACCGTGGGACTTCCCAGCAGAAGCAGGATTGCGTCCCGAATAAAAGGCAGAGGGACCAAGAGGGTCCTTTCATCTGCTGGACTCCAAAATAACCGGGGGCCAAAAAACTCTGGCTCTTCCCCAAAATCCCTGAGCAGCTCCAGGTTGGAAACAAGAGCAGCAGCAGAGACCCGGAGCTGGGAAGATGCTGCCTCCCCCTCGGAGCTTTCCGGGGAAAGTTTTCATCTGGGAAGCTTCGGCAGGACAGGATTTGTTTTCCAGGGAGATGAGGCCGCTCTGGCGTGACTAATTCCAGCTTATCCAAGCTCGTCCCAGCTCCCAGGAAATGGCGGAGGGGCAGAAGGCAGCAGGGAGCAGCACAGCCTGGCTGGAGCCCTTCCCAGGGATCAGGATTCATTCCCGGAGGGATCACAGGGGCGGCTCACACCACACCGGGGCTCGGAATTCGATTTCACCCCGAGTTTGTGCCAGCCCCGGGGCTGGAGGGGCCTCTGGAGATCCCTGCGGGAATTGCTGACGGCTCCCCAGGCCCCCGGCAGCGCTCATCCCTCACTTCCAAGGTGTTGTCTCCAAGCACTGGGCATTCCCGGGGTCCGGGAACGTTTCTCTGGGCTGCAGGCACAGGCTGGGCACGTTCCAGAGGTGGACACAGCCGTGAGGAGAGGGCTGGGACGTGTGCACCAGCCCCGTGCTGCTGGAGGAGGCACAGCTTCCCCCAAACCCGGGCTGCAGCCCGCAGGGACGACGATTCCAGCGGGATCCGCCACCCTCCTTCAGCGGGAGAGGGACAGGACACAGGGAACGGACCCCAGTGCCACAGGGCAGGGATGGGTGGGAGACTGGGAATCAGGAATTGTTCCTGGCAGGGTGCTGAGGCCCTGGCACAGGGTGCCCAGAGCAGCTGTGGCTGCCCCTGGATCCCTGGATTGCCCAAGGGCAGGGTGGAACACCCTGGGATGGTGGAAGGTGTCCCTGCCATGGGATGGGATGGGATGGGATGGGATGGGATGGGATGGGATGGGATGGGATGGGATCCATGGGATGGGATGGGATGGGATGGACTGGGATGGGATGGGATGGGGTGGCATGGGATGGTGTTACCCTGGTTTTTCTGAGTTTTTTATAGCCTTTTTGAATTTTCATAAATGGAGTCAGATCTTTAGTTACTGCACAATATTAAGAGCAGTTTTCTAACTTTTCCCACAGATGTAACATAAACAAATCCTTTGTTTTTCATTCCCTGTCCTTTGTTTGCATATTTCTAACCTGAAAACAATTGTAACTGACAGTTGGTCCGGCCAGGTGGTTTGAGAGGTGAAAACTCCAGAAGCCAATCTTCAGCCAGACCCACAAATGTATAAAAAGTAAGAAATAAACAAAGAGTCTCTCTCTCCGCCTGGATTCAGCCTTGAGCTGGATCGGAGAAGGACCTCTGCCCTGCGAAAATCTCTTGTCTGCGTGTGGCTGCTTTGTGTGTCTCGGTGACAGGATGGGATGGGATGGGATGGGATGGGGATGGGATAGGATGGGATGGGATGGGATGGGATGGGATGGGATGGGATGGGATGGGATGGGGATAGGATGGGATGGGATAGGATCAGGATGGGATTTAAGGTCGCTTCCCACCCAAACCATTCCAGGATTCCACGATCCCTGCAGTAAATTCCCCATTCCCTGCTGGATGCACATCCCCAAACCCCTTCTCCCCTGGGTTTCTCCGGATGCACAGCCTGCATCCCGAGCTCCCACACCCACCTGGGCCAGCTCCCAGCCCCACAATCCATGGCTTTTCCCCCTTGGCTGAAGGGAAGAGCCTGGCTGTGCTCTGCTGCGCTCCTCATTTGCTGGGCCTGGATTAAGCGTGGAGATTATCGAACGTGCGCTGGTGCTCAATTAATATTTCATCGCTGCTGGCTCCTGTGTGGGCTGCCTGTTCTCCTGGAGTGCTCCAGCACCATGGAAACCCTGGGAGAGATTTTTCCCTTCATTGCATGAACGGTTGACAGACAACAGCGCAGCACCATGGAATCCGGAACCCACGGCTGAGGAATTCTCTAGAGCTGCTGCTGCTGCTGGTGGCTCGGTTTTATTTTTAAACCTGGCGACATCTGCTCTCGTCCAGGAGAATTTGTGGAGGTTTTAATGTGAACCTGTGAGATGGGGAGCGCGTAATTACCGGAGCTACAGCTCGCTTGGAACTCAGGGAGCATTTCAGTCGGGAAAGAAAATAAAAATAAATAACTTTTTTTTTTTTTTAAGTGATCAAAAACTAACAAAAATGCTCCTTTTCCTTTCAATTCGTACTTTACATGGCAAGTTTAATCCCACAGATCCCCACCCCTCGTCATTAGAACTGCCGAGGGAGGAGAGGCTGAGCAGCATTCTGCAATCAGCTTTTTGCATTTCCCGAGTTAAAACCGTTCCACGGGCCCCGGCGGTCCCTGAGCACGGCTGAGGCAGGTTTTTGTGAGCGCAGGCCGTGCTGTGTGGTTCCCCACGCGGAGACTCCTCGGGATGCAGATTATCCCCGTTCCCACAGACAGCCGGAACCACGACAGGAACTGCGCCGAGCTGCACAAAGTTTTCACCATTTGGTAAAAGCAGATTAAGTGGGTTTTTTAGGTCTTTAAGTGCTACGTCCCCAAAGCTGTGGCTGAGGCTTAGCCCCTAATTAAATCTCAGTTTAAATCGATTTTAGACCTAATTACTGTTGAGGGCCCAGCGCTCCCCTGAAGTTTTCCTGGCAGTTTGAACCTCCCAAGCTCCAAACTCGTATCAAAATAACTCCCTGATAATGTCAAAGAGCTCAGATGATGAAGGGGAGGTTGGAGACCCGGGAGATCACTTGGTTGTGGGCCCGCTCGTCTCAGTCTCTGCCAGAACGCTCAAGGAGCCCTTGTTTAAGAAAGCAAATTATATTAATTGCTTTTATCATTATTATTATTAACGTGCCATCAGAAACTGCCAGTGACATTTGTTTTGGTTTGTTTTTAACGTGTTTAAATGAGCTGGATTGGAGCCCAATGCAGAGTCTGAACTGAGGTATTGCTGAGATCCTGAAAAATTCCCGTTCTGAGTTTAGGCTAAATCGTCTCTGGGCCCATTTTTAAAGATGCACCAGTAAAGCCTGGACCTGCCCAGGAGCTGAAACCTCCAGCCTCCAAAACGCAGGTTTGAGCTCCAAGGTGGCCGTGAGCAGTCCCAGGGGCACAGGAGTCCATCCTCGGGGAATCATTCCCTCTCCAGAAGGACACAGAATCCTGATCCCAAGGCTTCAGAACCTGGACTGCCCGAATTTCCTCGAGGAAGGAAAGTTCAAAGCACTGCCCAGCGTTTAACTGGCACTGAGATCAAGGCCGAGCGAAGATAAGCCCGGCCCTGAGCACGGGAGCTGAGGAGTGTTTAACCCCCGGGCAGCCTCATCCAGCCGGGATCCGCAGCCGGGATTCCAGGGGAATTTCTCAGCTCTGCACAGGCCCATCCACAGCAGTGCCCTGCAAACATCACAGAATCCCGGGATCCCTGAGCTTGGAAAAGCCCCCCCAGCCCAGGGAGTCCAAGCTGTGCCTGATCCACCTTGTCCCCTCCCAGAGCCCCCAGTGCCACCTCCAGGATGGGGATCCAGCCCTCCCTGGGCACTTCCAGTCCCTGAGCTCCCTTTCCATGGGAAATTCCTGCTGCTGTCCACCCTGAGCCTCCCCTGGCCCAGCCTGGGGCCGTTCCCTCTGCTCCTGTCCCAGTTCCCTGGGAGCAGATCCCAAATCCCCCCGGCTGTCCCCTCCTGTCAGGAGTTGTGCCGAGCCACAAGGGCCCCCTGAGCCTCCTTTTCTCCAGGCTCAGCCCCTTCCCAGCTCCCTCAGCCTCTCCTGGGGCTCCATTCCCTGTCCCAGCTCCAATTCCCTGCCCTGGACACTCTCCAGCCCCTCGGGGTCTCACCATGAAGGGCTGACCCAACCCAGGGGTCTCTTGCCCACCTGGTCACCCCTGGGCTGGTGTCCTGCTGCTGTCCCCAGCACCCCCAGGGCCTTTCCCAGCTTTCCAGCCCCTCTTTCCCAGCCTGGAGCATCCCAGGGGGTGTTGGCACCAAGCCCTGCCGACCCCCGGATCCCAGCTTCCCGCAGCTCCTGCGGATCCACACTCCCACCAAAACATGGGCACAGCCTGCCGGGGGTGGTGGGCAGCCCACGGGCACCCCCGGCAGGGATTTGTTCCCCAAATCCGGAGCAGCAGGGCCCATTCCCCGGGGTCTGCTCCGGTGTGGGTAGCTGGGCACGTTTCCCTCAGCTCGGGCACATTCCCACCAGAGCTTTCCCACACCCTCCTGGCACCGCTCGCTCTGGGAACGTGGAGCCAGGCTAAAATTAGAGGTGTTGCGAGTGCGTTATCAGGGAAAAAAAATAAAAAATAAAAAAAAGAATAAAAAAAAGAAAGAGGAATTGGCTGAAAAGAATGGATCCGAGCTAATTCTGGATGGGGCTAGTTGTATTTCCTGTCGGGGACATTGCTCAGCACCGAGCACCGCTGGAGGAGCCTCTCCCCAGAAAACCTTTGGTATTTCATTCCTCTTCCCGATCCTCCTCAGGTGGAGGAGAGATCGCCTGGAATCCTCCAGCACCGGCCCGGCAGGAAAAGCTCCCCCGGCTCTCCTGCAGCAGCGTTGAACCCCAGCCCAGGCTGGGGGCGAGAGCTGGGCAGCGAGGACGCGACCTCCACCCACCGCAGCCCCTCCGGCCGTGGGGAGCGCGGACAGGACCTTTGGGGCTCACGGACATCCACCAGCGCGGAGACGAGGAAGAGCCAGGGCACGGATCCCTCAGCCAGGGCACGGATCCCTCAGCAGCAGCGGAATTCCGGATGTGGGAGAGGGTGCGCCGAGGTGAGAGCAGCCAGGCTCCAGGGGCCACACAAAGTTGTTGGAATCGCAAATTTATTGGAAGAGTTTATTTGGAAAAAAAAACAAAACACGTGAGCCTGTGCTGTCCCCTGGGCCGGCTCCCACCTCCACCGCAGCACCGGGGTGATTTCTCCTCCATCCAAGGCTCTCTCATTATCCCAGCATTCTCCCTATCCCGATTTCCCACACAAAGGGAAAATTCTCTTTTCCTTCTTATCAGCCGCCACTAAAGCTGGAGCAGCCCTGGAATTCCTCCCTGTTCTCAGTTAATGGTCAGGAGAGTCTCTCAGTCTATCCAAATCCGCCCTGCTGAAATGGAGAACTTTTTGGAAGTCTGTTTAAATCACATAACCTCCTCTTGCACGAAGGTCATTTTTAACAACGAGCCCTTAACAACTTTAGAACAGCATCTCCTCCTTTTCAGCCAGGGAATATTTATTTTAAAAATCTGTTGGCTAAAACCGACTAGTTGGAATTGATAGGAAGGAGACCAGCCGATAATAGTGCACAGTGACCTAGAAAAAACTCGAATTATTGCCATTTTTGTCCGCAGCTTTACAAGCAAATGAAGTACAGAAACCTGTCAAAGTTGAGCTGCACACAGCGAATTCAAAGCCTGCTGAGGGTGCTGGAGCTGCACGGAGGTGGATGAAGGAGAAGAGCTCTCAGAGCTCTGCCCCAAACGCTGAACCTCCCCAGAGCTGCCCTTCTTCAAATGCACTTTGAAATGAAATCCCGCGGACCCGAACAGATCACACAGCTCCAACCGCACAAGGCGCCACTGCAGCCACACAGGAACCAGGAATGTGCCAGGAAGGTCATGGAACCTTGGAATGGGTTCTGAGGGAAATTAAATCCACTCCAGTGCCACCCCAGCCATGGCAGGGACAGCTCCCACTGCCCCAGGCTGCTCCAAGCCCAGTGTCCAACCTGGCCTTGGGCGCTGCCAGGGATCCAGGGGCAGCCACAGCTGCTCTGGGAATTCCATCCCAGCCCCTCCCCTCCCTCCCAGCCAGGAATTCCCAATTCCCATCTCCCATCCAGCCCTGCCTCTGGCAGTGGGATCCATTCCCTGTGTGCTGTCCCTCCCTCCCTGTCCCCAGCCCCTCTCCAGCTCTCCTGGAGCCCCTTTAGGCCCTGCCAGGGGCTCGGAGCTCTCCCTGGATCCTTCTCCTCTCCAGGTGAGCACCCCCAGCTCTCCCAGCCTGGCTCCATCCCTCTGTTCATCCCGGTGCCTCCTCTGGAGCTGCTCCACGTCCTTCCTGTGCTGGGGAGCAGAATCACCAGGCAATGCAATTAAATGTAATTAAAGCGTGCCTCATTTCATTTCCCTCCCTGGGGCCGCGGGGGGAGGAAGAGGAGGCACCAAACCCCTCTTTATCTCCTGGGCCCTTCCTGGCCGCCCCTTCTCCGTGCTGGGGCCCGGGAGGGACCCCGGGGCTGCTCTGCCTCCTCTGCCGCTCCTGCTGTCCAAGGCGAGCTCTGGCTCCCAGCAGGACAGAGCCCAGACCATCCCAAGGGCAGGTTTTGCCCATAAAACCCCCGCAGGGCACACCTCAGCTTCCAGAGGCAGACCAAGAGGGATGGAGGAGCCCATCCCACGCCCCTCACCCCCGTTCCGAGCCGAGCTGGGTTTTCTTTTGGGCTGGAGTCCTTTGGTTCAGTTTTGGGTCGGTTTTTGTTTAATTCCTACTCGAGCTCCCGCTCTAATCCCAGCCTGGAAACACAACCTGCCCGGGACTCCTGGATCTCCAGGATGTCTCAATTACCTTTTCCCACAGCCTCTGGCTACTGCCCAGACTTCCAGGAAGGATTTCACAGCATTCCAGAGCCTGCAGGGTTCTTGGCCAAGGAGATCTGGCTCAGGAGCTCTGGGATCTGCACGAGCCCTCTCCCTGAGCAGGCAGGCTCCCGAACAAGATGTTTTTTGGGATTTAAACCTCTGCCAGCTGGAGTCTGGAATGATCCATTCCTCACAACAGCGCCTAAACCACCTTTGCACAAGCAACAGCTTTAATTTTATACAACGATACCCAAGCACGGAGAGTTCCTGGGCTCTCCTGGGAAAAAGGCTCTCCTGGGAAAAAGGCTCACCTCGCGCTACCCCGCGGGGATAAAGCAGCGCTAAAGCACCAAATTCAGGGAAAATTTAGCTTCCAAAGCCTGGCGAGCTGGGAAAGCAGCGCTCCGCACAAATCCTGACGCCGCGGCACCGATGCCCTGCCACGAAAAGCGCCCCAAGGCTCCTCGGGAGCGGCCGCATCCCACAGACCCGGCGCTTCCCACTCCTCCGGCGGCTCCCGGGAAGAACTTCCCGGGATCAGGAGAACAACACCACCACCGTGCGGCCGCGATGGAGGACAGGAGGCGCGGGAGCAGGGCTGGCTCGCTTCCCTCGGAATATCCAGATTCCCAAAGCCGCCCAAGGATCGATCCCGTCCCGCCCCAGACTCGGGGCCATGGATCATGGATGCTCGCTCTCTGGGGTGCCCGGGAGCTGCTCCCAACCCTCCTCTTCCAGCTGTCACCGGGTCCAAACCCATTGAGACCCCACAAAGATGAATATGGAACCCTCAGAAGTGCTGGGATTGCCGGAGATAAGATCCCGAAGGATGAAAGCGCACGGAATTCAGGACAGACAGAGGTTCAAGCGGGCTGCATTTTTATTTTATATTTTATTTTATTTTATTTTATTTTATTTTATTTTATTTTATTATTTTATTTTATTTTTTCCCCAAGAATTAGGCAGAATCTGAACTTCCATCAGCTGGCTTTGTATTTCCAGAGCACCAAAAGCAAGGTGAATCCCGGCTTGGGAATTTTGGAGCTCATCTGTTCTCACCAGAGGGTTTTAGCGTTAACCATGGTTTTAACGCCATGACAGAGACAGCTCCGAGCTGGTGGAGCTCAGTTCCCCAGGATTTTGAACCTCCTGGTTTTCCATGGACACACACCAGCAAAAGCGTGTCTGTGGCTTCGGGGAAAGGGGGAATCAAACCCCAGCGGGATTGTGAGGCCGGAGCAGGGATGGGCTGTGACCCTGGGGATTCCAAACCAGAATTCCAGACTGGGTTGGGTTGGGAGGGAAATTAAATCCCATTCCCATGGCAGGGACATCTCTCACTGTTCCAGGCTGCCCCAACCCCGTCCAACCTGGCCTTGGGCACTGCAGGGATCCAGGGGCAGCCACAGCTGCTCTGGGAATTCCATCCCAGCCCCTCCCCACCATCCCAGCCAAGAATTCCTTCCCCATTCCCCATCCGTCCCTGCCCTCTGGCACTGGGCAGCCATTCCCTGTGTCCTGGCACTCTCTGCCTCTCTCTCCTTTTTAAAGCCCCAGCTGGTTTGGATTTTTGTCCCCTTTTCCCCTTTTCCAGGTAAAACCAGAATATTTCCACAGCTTTCCCTCAAACTGCAGTCCATGGACAGGATGGGACGCACAGCAGTAAGGGAAGCAATCAGAAAATTAAACTTCCCAGACATCTGCAGGAATCTGCAGCGTTTGAAAAGACCGTGGACTATTCCCAAGAACAAAGTGCCTCATGTTTCCATTCTCCTCCTGCTTTTCCAAGCTGTTTGGATCTTCCAAGCCTTTTGAGTAGCTCAAGAGAGAACTGGATTTCCATTTTTTTTTTTTCCCCCCAACAACTCAGCCACTGAGCAGCAGCAGGAACATCCTAAAGATTGTGTGGATGCAAAACCTGCTCACCCCAGCTGGAGTCCTTCAGGCACTGGAGGAAATCTAGGAAAATCCTGGGGAAAAAAAAAAAAAATAAAAAATCTCAGTAACTATTCCATTGCATTTCCTAGCGAGCAAGGCAGCTTCTCCCTGCCAGCATTCCTGGTGTTTAACATTCCTGACAGCTGCCACCTTCCACCCCAGGAACATCTGCACCCCGGAGACTGGCACGGGACAAGTGGAGCCCCAAACCCAGGGAGATAAAAGAGGGACAATATTCCCATTTCCTCCCTGCTCTGCAAACAGCAGCGCAATCCAAGCCCTGGGAGCGTTCCCCTTCCAGCACCTCATCCTGAGAGCCAGGAACTGGGAGCCCACACTCCCCATCCCAACGTGATCCCATCCTTTGAGCCGGGGGCTCCCAATCGCTGCCCTCGGGAGCTTTTCCAGGGATTTTGTCCATGTGGTCACCGCAAACCAAGGATTTAGTGACAAAATGTTTGGAGTGAACCAGTTGAGGGGAGGGCGAGGGAAATGAGGCGGGAGCGGAGCAGCAGCTGCTCCACTTTTGGGGAATAATGGAGCTGATGAACTCGATTGTGAGGGAGCTGGGCACAGCTGCAGCTCCCGGGAAAAACAGCGGAGCCAAAATAAAAACCAGGATCATTCTCCACTAAACTGCTCAGAGCCAGGCTTGGGGCGGTCGTTTGGGGTTTTATTTTTAATTAATTACTTTGGGGCACAGGGAGAAAACTTCTCCACCTGAAGGAGCTGCCAGCTAAAGGCCTGGTTTTTAGAAAAAAAAAAAAAAAAACTTTTTAAAGTTACATTTTCTAAAAGAAAAGCGATTTTTTTTCCTAAAAGTACAAGAGTAATCCCATGGACTCCTACAAAACCATGTCAAACAGCTTAAAGGCAAACTTTTAAAGACCAAAACTCTCTGCATCCTAAGTCCAGCTATTAAACAATCAGAGCAAACTTTTGTCTGTTGTTACCACAGTTTGCACCTTCCCCTCTTGTCTCAAGAGCGGATGTCACACAGTCCCAGAGTCACATCCTGTTCATCCCAACCCCCAGGAAAAAAATCTGATCAATCCCCATGGATTTGGCTGGTTCCCCTCTATTCCTTTTTCCTTGGGAAGTCAAAAGGTGCCTCAGACGTCCCGGATGGATGATTGAGGCATTCCCAGCTTCTCATTCCATCCTGGACTTTCTAAGGCCAAAAACCTCAGCACAGGCAAGGACAGCAACAGGCACCGAGAAGCTCATAAAATATCCAAAAAACAGCTTTTAAAATAAGAAAATTGTAACTAAAACAATTCGTAAATGTGGATAAATATCCAGGGAATTTCCTCCTGTTTGATCCAGGTAGGTCCGAGGGGCAGGATCCCACACCACAGAGGGAAGTGCTCCCAGCACCGGGAATATTCAGCTTTAACATCCCTCCAAGCCAGCAAAAAGCAACCTCGGCTGAATCTCTTCACCACACCACACTTAAGAGCCACTATTTAATTAAATCTTAAGCCAAATGACTCCGGGAGGGGAGGAGCACAAGTTAATTAACATATCATGACACAGTGCATAAAAACCCCGGGACAGGGGCATAAATAATAAACCAAAGGCAAAGCAAAAGGGTTTAGGCTTGGCTCAAGGACCTGGATTAATCAACCCTGTGCTCCTGTCTCTCCCTGCGGCCAGGGATTCGGACACTCAGCTCAGATCAGTATTAACCCCGGGCAGAGCCGCTCAAATCCGTATTTTCTGTCATTTCTGTGGTCAGCACCTTTGCAGCTCAAATCCGTATTTTCTGTCACTTTTGTGCTCAGCACTTTTGCAGCTTGAATCTGTATTTTCTGTCATTTCTGTGGTCAGCACCTTTGCAGCTCAAATCCGTATTTTCTGTCATTTCTGTGCTCAGCACCTTTGCAGATCAAATCTGTATTTTCTGTCATTTCTGTGCTCAGCACCTTTGCAGCTCAAATCCATAATTCCTGTCATTTCTGCGCTCAGCACCTTTGCAGCTCAAATCCGTATTTTCTGTAATTTCTGTGCTCAGCACCTTTAAAGCTCAAATCAGTATTTTCTGTCATTTCTGTGCTCAGCACCTTTGCAGCTCAAATCCGTATTTTCTGTCATTTCTGTGCTCAGCACCTTTGCAGCTCAAATCCGTATTTTCTGTCATTTCTGTGCTCAGCACCTTTTCAGCTCAAATCCGTATTTTCTGTCACTTTTGTGCTCAGCACCTTTGCAGCTCAAATCCGTATTTTCTGTCATTTCTGTGCTCAGCACCTTTTCAGCTCAAATCCATATTTTCTGTCACTTTTGTGCTCAGCACCTTTGCAGCTCAAATCCGTATTTTCTGTAATTTCTGCTCAGCAACTTTGCAGCTCGAATCTGTATTTTCTGTAGTTTTTGTGCTCAGCACCTTTGCAGCTCAAATCCATATTTTCTGTCACTTCTGTGCTCAGCACCTTTGCAGCTCAAATCCGTATTTTCTGTCATTTCTGTGCTCAGCACCTTTGCAGCTCAAATCCATATTTTCTGTCATTTCTGTGCTCAGCACCTTTAAAGCTCAAATCCGTATTTTCTGTCATTTCTGTGCTCAGCACCTTTGCAGCTCAAATCCATATTTTCTGTCACTTTTGTGCTCAGCACTTTTGCAGCTTGAATCCATATTTTCTGTCACTTCTGTGCTCAGCACCTTTGCAGCTCAAATCCGTATTTTCTGTCATTTCTGCGCTCAGCACCTTTAAAGCTCAAATCCGTATTTTGTAATTTCTGTGCTCAGCACCTTTAAAGCTCAAATCCGTATTTTCTGTACTTTCTGTGCTCAGCACCTTTGAGCCCCATGAAAAGTGAGCCAGGTTTCCATCAAACCCCCATCCAGCGGGAGGGCTGCGAGCTGGGGTTGTTAATTATGGATGAAACGCTCCTGCAAGGCTTTGAAGCCAGCCCAAAGAAACCCAGCTCCGGATTTCTGAGTACCCAAAGATCACACAGCTTCACGCAGGTTTTAATGGTTGGAATAGACTGAACACGGCGTGAACAAATGCTCTTTGTGCACATCACCCTAGCGTAAATTGATGTTTGTGTCATACCTACTACAGCTCCACGTTTTGTTGCACACAACCCTCTCGTCCCCTTGAGAGGATTTTTTTCCTCTTATATTCAATAATAATAAATAGGAGGCCATGGATTGATTAATATTTCTACACTATATGTCCCAAACATTCCTCCCCGATGCATTTAGTCAGCTCAGAATTCACACTCCAATGGGTTTTTACATCCTTCAAGTAACAAAAGGCAGATAAATTCAATGCCTACAAGGTTAAGGGACTCACAGCCATAAAAAATGTTGTATTATTTATCACTTCAAGGTTTTTCTTTACGATTTTACAAACGAGCTGCACATTTGTGTGGTTTTATAAAACGCTCTAGAAGAGCTACTCAGGAATGTGCGCGAGAGGAACAGAACCAAGAGCGAATTACAGAATGTTTTCCTACCTGGCACCGCAATGGATTTGCACCGCGGGGATCTCCCCTTGGAGGGCTCTGCCAGGAGCTCCCACGGAGGGCTGGGACAGAAAATTCCCTTTTCCTCCTGGGGGTTGTTTGTGTTCCCCAGCATCCCGGGGCAGTGGCTCCGGGACACCCAGCGGGGTGGGGGCGGAGGGCACAGCAGCTCAGGGATCTCTCCTCGTCCCCTCAGCGCAGGAGGAGCGGCTGGGAACGCCCTGCTCCATGGGAAAATTCACAGGGAGAAGGAGTCAGGTGCAAGCGGGACAAGGAGCTGATCCATCCCCACTCCAGGGAACGGGAATAACGCTGTGCTCAGGAGGAGAGGAACGCAGAATTCCTCGGTGTTGGAGTCCAGGGCATTCCTTTGGCTGCCCTGGAGGGTCTGGGACCTGGACAGGGGGGTCTGGGACCTGGCACAGAGCCCAGAGGGACACTGGCTTTGATCCCAGTCCATGGGAAAGGCTTCCTGCACCGCGGGAAGGATTCCAGGCCACAAGAGTGTGAAAGAGAGGAGTTTAGCTTATCACAGGGTGAGAAAACAGTAGGTTTGGGTTTTTAGTGTGGAAGTGGATGGGAGCAAGATGGAGGATTTGGGGCGCTGTCTCCTGCCTCTTCTTTCTTCTTCCCTCACTCCATTTCCTGCAGTGAGGGTGGCACAAAGTAGTTTAAGGAGATTGGGTCAGAGTAGAGATGACCTGTTTAGTATAAGTGATAGGTATTGGCAAATAATGATAAATAAAGAACACATAGCAATTAGTATAAAAGATAGCGACAGCCCACTGGGGAGGAGTCGCCAGATGCCCGAGCAGCTGCACAGACCTTTGCTGGGCACTGAGAAAATCGTAAGAAACAATAAACAGAGCGCGCAACCTTGAAAAATCAGAACCTGAAGACTCCGTCTCTTTGTTGCGTCTAGCTCAAAGCTTTGCAAAAAGCAAAAAGACTCTAAAACCACCTGAATCTCAAAAAAACCCCCGAGACCTCAGCTCTGAGGTGTCCTCAGTTGCCCTTCCCACACCAACCCTCCTGAAACTCTGTCACTGTCCAAGCACAGTCCCTCCAGCTCGGAAAAGCACCGAGTCAGCTGGAATGGTAGGAGCTAGGAAAATCCACAGAATTGTTTTTCTAAGGAAAAAAACCCTCTCTATTGTAATGAAACGCTGGTGATTGCTGCAGCTTGGCTCCAATGTGCATTTCCCTCCCAGGAACATCCAACCCCGGGCTGGGCTCTTTTGTCTACAAAATGCTGCTCTTCTAAAGTCTGCCCCACACATAAAAACCCCTAACATCCAGCCCTCGCTCTTCAGCACCCCGAAAAAAAATGATGCCAGATTTTCCTGGGGGAAGGGATTTAAACGCACAGCCGAGCTCTTCCCTCGTCACCCCAGCGCCACAAGGAGAGCTGGGGGTTAAGGACTCTCCTCCTCCAGCTGCTGCACATTTTCCAGCTGCCTCTTCCATTTCACTCCATACCGGGCCATTCGCTTTGCCCACGAGCGGAGAAGCTGCTGCCCAAAAATCAAAATTTAATGAGATGAGCGCCAAGGAAGTTCGTGGCCGGTGCCCCGGTGTAGGTGGGTCCCCGGGCTGGTGTTTGTACGTGGAGAACAAAGGAAAGAAAGCCCGGAGCACAAGGAAAACCCACTGCACAGCCAGACAAACTGGCTCTAAGAGCAATTTTGGGCACCTGGAGGTGCTCTCAATCATTTTTAAGGCTGCCTGTGCTTCCAGTTGGTCGCACCTCTTCACGGCTGCGCAGGGATAAACATCCACAACTCCTGCCCCTGCAGAGTTATTTCCTTAAAGCAAGGAAAGAGCAGAAGGAGACCTGAAACTTGACTGCAACAGCAGAGAGAATTCCAGTTCTTGTCCTCTGGGAAGGTCGTGGAAACACTCGAGGCTGCACCAGGGTCACGCTGCCTGCAGGAGAATGAGGAGAAGGAATTGTTTAGGTTGGAAAAGCCCCCTGAGCCCATGGAGCCAAACCATTCCCAGCACTGCCCCGTGTCCACAGGTTTTTAAATCCTCCGGGGGTCGGGACTCCTGTTGCCGTGAGGAAATTCCCCCAATATCCAATCTAAACCTCCCTGGGACCCTCACATTCCCCAGAGCACTGCAGTTATCCCTGTCCCTGCCATCTCCAAGCTTGTTCCCAGAGGAGTTTGACACCGGGTTACCTCCTTTGGGAGCAGGAGGTTGGATGCGAACACATCCAGAGCTTTGGAATGACCTCAGAGGAGTCCGGGAGCTGCTCCAGAGTGAAACAGTCGGAGTCAGCATTTTCTGCAGGCTCTACCCAGGGAGATTTCCCTGGGATAATCAATATATTGAGCCATACTCTTGCTCAGGGGAATAAAAATCAATCCCACTTTCTGTCCTGGCAACAACTCAGTGTGGATAGAAAGGAAAACGGGGCCGGGGGGGAGATGCTGTACAATATCAGTGATGGAAAGGATTTCAATCTAAATTAAAGCATCAGGCGTTTAATCTAATACGAGAATATACATAGTTCTAGTTCTAATCAGTAATTATGGGATCCTGACTTGTCTCCAGCAGGTGCTGCAGCTTCCACACCTGACAGGAGTCGCCAGGGCCTGCAAATATTTTCCAAAGACATAAAAGCATCAGCGCCATCCCTCCCAGGCACGGGTTATTTACTGGGAAACTCTTGAGCCAGGCTTGTGTGTTTTGCTGCTTTGGCTTTTTGTTTCTATCCTTCCCTGGCTGCAGCCGCCCCTTGCTCCACTCCCCTGTAATGCTGTGGTGTTTTCTCCCTGCAGTAAGGGCTTGGCCCTCCCTAGGACGGAGTCTGAGGTGTTTGGGTGATTTTATTGGCTATGAAAGAAGCGCGAGTGGTGCTCCTGAAGTGTCTGAGCAGTGGACGGCTGCGTTAAGGTGAAATAAATCATTTTTGGGGTGTTTGTGGCTCCCAGGTTACAGCACTGCAGGGCTGCGGAGGAGGAAAACCCCCAGTGAAAGCTGTGCTGGTGCAACGAGCTGTGAGGGGGTTTTGGGGTGAGGGTGGTCTCTGGAGCCCTCCTCTCAGTGGGAAATGCCCAGGGTGAGGAGGGAAGGTGAAAGAGCACAGCTGAGGGCAGGGAATGGTCCCAGCCACGGGTGAGCATCCCATCCGTGCTGGGATCCAGGGGCTGGCAGCCTTCCCTGCCTCTCCAGAGGGTGACTGGGAAGCTGCTCCCAACCCTGGGCTGCATCCAAAGGGTTGGGGCCACGGGGAGGAAGGAGGCGATTCTCCCTCTCTGCTGGGCTCCTGTGAGACCCTGTCCTGCTGCCAAAAACGAGGTGGAGGAAGTGCCTTCCCCCTGCCGAGGGAGGTGGGAATGCTCCTGGAAGGGAAAGGTGACCCCTCCCAACAAATCTCTGGAACCTGGAAATTACGGCGCTTCCAGGCAAAAATATGGGAAAGGGAACGGCAGTTTTAATTGGAATATATATGTATATAAAACAGAGCAGACAACAGACAGAAACCCCACCTACGACAGAAGTTTTCTCACCTGTAAAGCACCTCCTTTCCTTTTGGTGTAATTATGGCCAAAATCCGCTGAGCTAAAATTGTGACTGGGATACGCAAAGCAATCACACGGAGTCAAGAGATTTTAGCAGGGCAGAGGGTTCCTCCGAGAGAGCCCAAGGCTGAGCCAAGCCCAGAGCCCCTCTGCCTGGTTATTTCTTACTTTTTATACATTTGTGGGTCTGGCTGTGGATTGGCTTCTGGAGTTTTCACCTCCCAGCCCAATGGCCAGACCAACTGTCAGTTACAATTGTTTTCAGGTTAGAAATGTGCAAACAAAGGACAGGGAATGAAAAACAAAGGATTTGTTTATGTTACATCTGTGAGAAAAGGCAGAAACTGCTCCTAATATTGTACAGTAGCTAAAAAGTCTGACTCCATCTTATGATCAATCAAAAGGCTTTAAAAAAACTCAGAAAAACCGGGGTGACAGTAAAACCATCTCCAAGACCTCACAGTTGGGAATTCCTGCCCAATCTCCCATCCAGCCCCGCCCTCCGGCAGTGGGAAGCCATTCCCTGTGTCCTGTCCCTCCATCCCTTGGCCGAAGTCATCCTGCACCCTGACACAGAGTTGGGCAGATAAAGGTGTTGGAAACGGGGAGTTTGGTCTGTGGGAGAGGATGTGGAGGGTTTGGGGGGCAATGGAGGAATGTGAGCCTGCAGCAGCTGGGGAGGTGTTGGATGTTCTGAACAGGCAGGAAAGGTTTGGGCCTGTGTTGTTTTTTTGTTGCTGTTTGTTTGTTTGTTTGTTTGTTTTTTACGTGTGGTTTTTTATTGGTGGAGTCCTTTGGGTTTTTTTACAATAGGGAAACTTATCACCAGTAACTACATGTATTTCTATTTGCCAGCAAAGAGCATGAAGAGAGAGAACCTAGTGCTAAAATGTGACTTTTATTTATGAAAGGGAAAACAAAAATGTGTGATTGATCGAGGGGCAGAGCACAATGATCCCTCCCTTTCTCCCTGCAGTTTGCATAAACCTTGAGGCTCAGAAAGGAACTCGGAACTGGACGAGGACACGGAAAACCAAACCCCCCTGGCTCTGCCTTTGGGAATTCCAGCCCGGGCTCCTGGCGCTGTCCCGGGCTGCTGCTGCTGCTCTCCCTGGCTGTGCAGGGTGTGCTGGGCACAGCCTGGGCTCTCCCTGGCACCGCCGGGAGCCAGGAGCTGCGTGGGAGCAGCCGTGGGCACCTGGGAATGGGATCCCAGTTCTCCCAGCAGAGCTCAGTGCTGCTGCTGCTGCTGCTGCTGCAGGGTTTGGGGCACAAGGGCTGCTCCCTCTTACTGCTCTCAGCTCTTTCTCTTCTCACACATCAGCTCAGCTCAAAATCTCGATTGAGCTCCAATGCAGAGGCCGCATCTCTGGTGGCTTCACCTGGCTTTGTGAACAGGCCGGGTTTGGGTACAGCAGTGTCCCCCTGGTTGGTGGCACTGGTGGCAGTGTCCTCCTAATTGGTGACACTGGTGGCAGTGTCCCCCTGATTGGTGGTGTTAGTGACACTGGTGGCAGTGTCCCCCTGATTGGTGGTCTTAGTGGCACTGGTGGCAGTGTCCCCCTGATTGGCAGCATTGTTGGCAGTGTCCCCCTGGTTGGTGGCACTGGTGGCAGTGTCCCCCTAAATGGTGGCATTGTTGGCAGTGTCCCCCTGATTGATGGTGTTGGTGACACTGGTGGCAGTGTCCTCCTAATTGGTGGCACTGCTGGCAGTGTCCCCTGGTTGGTGGCGCTGGTGGCACTGATGGCAGTGTCCCCCTGGTTGGTGGCACTGGTGGCAGCATTCCCCCTGATTGGTGGCGTTGGTGGCAGTGTCCCCTGGTTGGTGGCACTGGTGGCACTGATGGCAGTGTCCCCCTGGTTGGTGGCACTGATGGCAGTGTCCCCTGGTTGGTGGCGCTGGTGGCACTGATGGCAGTGTCCCCCTGGTTGGTGGCACTGGTGGCAGCATTCCCCCTGATTGGTGGCGTTGGTGGCAGTGTCCCCTGGTTGGTGGCGCTGGTGGCACTGATGGCAGTGTCCCCTGGTTGGTGGTGTTGGTGGCACTGATGGCAGTGTCCCCCTGATTCGTGGCACTGGTGGCAGTGTCCCCCTGGTTGGTGGCACTGATGGCAGTGTCCCCTGGTTGGTGGCACTGATGGCAGTGTCCCCTGGTTGGTGGCACTGGTGGCACTGATGGCAGTGTCCCCCTGGTTGGTGGCACTGATGGCAGTGTCCCCTGGTTGGTGGCGTTGGTGACACTGGTGGCAGCGTCCCCCTGATTCGTGGCACTGGTGACAGTGTCCCCCTGGCTGGTGGCGCTGGCGTGTTTACAGGAGCTGTAATGGAGCATCACCAGGCTGGCGCTCCTGCAGGGCTCAGCCACGGGCAGAGTCTGGCACGCCCAGAGAGCCTGATAGATTTATCACTGATGGTGGTGTTTGTTTGTGATGAAAGGAACCATGGGCGCGAAGGGAAGAGTCTGGCACATCCGAAGAGCCTGATAGATTTACCACTGATGGTGGTATTTGTGATGAAAGGAACCATGGGCGCGAAGGGAAGAGGCTGGCACATCCGGAGAGCCTGATAGATTTACCACTAATGGTGGTGTTAGTGACGAAAGGAACCGTGGGGGCGAGGGGCAGAGGCTGGCACATCCGGAGAGCCTGATAGATTTACCACTAATGGTGGTGTTTGTGACGAAAGGAACCGTGGGGGCGAGGGGCAGAGGCTGGCACATCCGGAGAGCCTGATAGATTTACCACTAATGGTGGTGTTTGTTTGTGATGAAAGGAACCGTGGGGGCGAGGGGCAGAGGCTGGCACATCCAGAGAGCCCAACAGAATTACCACTAATGGTGGTGTTTGCTTGTGACAAAAGGAACCGTGGGGGCTAAGATAATAAAGAGCGCAGCCACAAGCTTTATATCACTCAGACTTAATAGTGCTTAAGTTACACCTTAAGCCTAACAATTTAACAAAGGAACGACACTTGACTTGTAGCTCACTTAACTTCCAGCCTAACCCTGACAATGGAACAGAGGAATGACACTCAAGAGCTCTCAACCCAGCTTAGGAAATCAAAGTCGGACCGAGCAACTGCGCAAGGAGCAATGCTTGGCAGCATTTCACTTGGCTCATAACGTTTGACTGAACCTCGCTCCCAGGCCGAGCTTAGTGAGTCCTCTGAGGTGCTCAAAGCCCTCGGAGAGCAGCCAGAGCACGGGCGCTCGTGTGAGCACACAGGTGTGAGGTTCCTGCCGGGAATTCCCCTGGAGGGCAGGGAAATGCTCACTTTGGACGCTCTGGCGTCTCCCCGGTGGGTCAGCCTTCCAGCAGTGAGGGGCTCAGCACAGGAGAAGAATAAGGCAAAAATCAGCAAAATCAGAAAAACATGGCAATATCAGACGTGGAATTCCTCTCATGGTTGGTGAGCACCTGAACAAAACGTCCCACCATCGATGCTCTCCATCTCCTCTCACTCATGGGGTGCTTCTGCTGCCTCCTGATGAGCAGTGATTAGACCTCTGTGTCCGTCACTTCAGTCACGTTCCAGTAGTTGACACGGGTCATGCTGCAGGAATGTTTTCAGCGTTGCCAAGTTTATTCCAATAGGGGCGAGCGGTAAGTCTTGATGGGATGTGTGCGTAGATTGCAGTAATTCAGGGGTTTTGACAAGAGTGGAGTTGTTGACGTCGCATCCCGTGTTGGTTACAAACACAGCCGGTTGAGTGATTGCTCGTTCCGTAGTGGTGTAGTCTGAGTGCGGGATCACAGAGTCCTCATACAAACACGGTCCTTCCCAGCACTCAGGAATTTCATCAGATGGATTCCGAAGTGATCAGCACTGTTATATGTGTATATGATAATTCGTGCAAATAAAATTGTTATATATTTTTATGTACTGTTAAAATATACTCTTACAAGTTTTAAAACCCACAAGCCAGAAACTGCAACATAATGTCAAAACCACCTGGACAAAGGAGGGAGGTCTTCATTTACCATAAAATAAGTGTGGCCATCTCAGAGAAACTAGAGGATAAGATAGATGAGAATCATAAGAAATTCAGGGAGGAGATTAGAGAGGACCTTCTCCAAATCTCAGCAGTGCAGATCAGAGGTTCTGGTACCCAACGTAGACGCTCCCCAGCTAGGGAGAGAGGATACACTCCACGTGCTGAGCTGTGGTTCTTCCTGCGGGATTGCGGAGAAAATATGAACAGATGGGATGGAAAATCTACGGCTGCCCTGGCACAACGGGTGCGTGAATTGAAGGAAGTCAAGACTCAAAGAGGGAGTTCCACCAAAAGGGAAGCGGCTCCAGTTGCCCGTAGCCCCACTGCCAGGTATGACGATGATGACATGTCCGACCTCCTTGAAAGAACCTCTAAGACATATGCTCAAGGAAAGAAGGATAACCAGGCTTAGAGGGGTCCTGCCTCTAGCCAGGTAGAGGCTAGGGAAAATCGTGTTTTTTGGACTGTGTGGATTCGTTGGCCTGGCACATCTGAACCACAAGACTATGAGGCCTTGGTTGATACTGGTGCGCAGTGCACATTAATGCCATCAAGACATGTAGGGGAAGAATCTGTCTCTATCGCTGGCGTGACAGGGGGATCACAAGATTTTACTTTGGTGGAAGCAGATGTGAGCCTAACTGGAAATGAGAGGAAGAAACACCCTATTGTGACTGGCCCAGAGGCCCCATGCATTTTGGGCATAGATTACCTCCAAAGTGGGTATTTCAAAGACCCGAAAGGACACAGGTGGGCATTCGGGATAGCGGCTGTAGTAACAGAGGGCATCCGGCAATTGAACACCTTGCCTGGACTGTCTGAGAATCCATCTGCAGTAGGACTCCTGAAAGTACAAGAGCAACGGGTACCAATTGCCACTTCTACAGTGCACCGCCGATAGCATAGGACAACTCTAGATGCTGTGATCCCCATCCATAAGACGATTCAAGAGCTGGAGAGCCAAGGGGTGGTCAGCAAAACCCACTCACCCTTCAACAGCCCCATCTGGCCTGTGCGTAAATCTGAAGGAGAATGGAGATTGACTGTGGACTACCGTGCATTGAATGAGGCGACACCGCCACTGAGTGCTGCCGTGCCAGACATGTTGGAGCTCCAGTACAAGCTGGAGTCCAAGGCAGCAAAATGGTACGCCACAATTGACATTGCCAATGCATTTTTCTCCATTCCTTTGGCAGCAGAATGCAGGCCTCAGTTTGCCTTCACATAAAGGGGAGTGCAGTACACCTGGAACCGACTGCCCCAGGGGTGGAAACACAGCCCCACCATCTGCCATGGACTGATCCAGGCTGCACTGGAAAAGGGTGAGGCTCCGGAGCACCTACAGTGTATCGATGACATCATTGTGTGGGGGAACACAGCAGCAGAAGTGTTTGAGAAGGGAAAGGAAATCATCCAGATCCTCCTGGAAGCTGGTTTCGCTATCAAGAAGAGTAAAGTTAAGGGACCAGCTCGTGAGATCCAGTTCCTGGGAGTAAAGTGGCAAGATGGACGGCGGCAGATTCCCACTGAAGTCATCAACAAGATCACTGCAATGTCCCCACCGACCAGCAAGAAGGAAACACAAGCTTTCCTAGGCGCCATAGGTTTCTGGAGGATGCACATTCCTGAGTACAGTCAGATTGTGAGCCCTCTCTACCTGGTCACCCGCAAGAAGAATGATTTCCACTGGGGCCCTGAGCAGCAGCAAGCTTTTGCCCAGATCAAGCAGGAGATCGCTCATGCAGTAGCCCTTGGCCCAGTGAGGACGGGACCAGATGTGAAGAACGTGCTCCACTCAGCAGCCGGGAACAATGGCCTGTCCTGGAGCCTTTAGCAGAAGGGGCCTGGGGAGACTCGGGGCCGACCACTGGGATTCTGGAGCCGAAGCTACAGAGGGTCCGAAGCCAACTACACTCCAACAGAAAAGGAAATCTTAGCAGCCTATGAAGGAGTTCAAGCTGCCTCAGAGGTGATTGGTACAGAGGCGCAACTCCTCCTGGCACCTCGACTACCAGTGCTGGGATGGATGTTCAAAGCAGAGGTCCCCTCCACCCATCATGCCACCGATGCCACAGAGAGCAAGTAGATTGCTCTTATTACGCAGCGCGCCCGTATGGATAAACTGAATCGCCCTGGGATTTTGGAAATAATTACCAATTGGCCTGAGGGTGAAAATTTTGGCCTCACAGATGAAGAACAAGAGCAAGTGACACGGGCTGAAGAGGCTCCACCATACAACGAATTACCAGCAGAAGAGACGCATTATGCCCTTTTCACTGACGGTTCCTGTCGTATTGTAGGGATGAACCGGAAGTGGAAAGCAGCCGTGTGGAGCCCCACACGACAGGCTGCACAAGCCACTGAAGGAGAGGGTGGATCAAGTCAACTTGCAGAACTCAAGGCTGTTCAACTGGCCTTGGATATTGCTGAAAGAGAGGGGTGGCCGAGGCTCTACCTCTATACCGATTCATGGATGGTAGCCAATGCTCTGTGGGGATGGCTGAAGAGGTGGAAAGAGACTAATTGGCAGCATGGAGGGAAACCAATTTGGGCTGCTGAGGAGTGGAAAGACATTGCTACCAGGGTAGGGAGACAACCTGTGAAAGTCCGCCACGTAGATGCCCACATCCCCAAGAGTAGAGCTAATGAGGAGCATCGAAACAACGAGCAGGTAGATCGGGCAGCAAAAATAGAAGTGTCAAAGATTGATTTAGATTGGGAACACAAGGGAGAGTTGTTTTTAGCTCGATGGGCCCATGATGCCTCAGGCCATCAGGGCAGAGATGCCACCTATAAGTGGGCCCGAGACCGAGGGGTGGATCTAACCATGGACAGTATTTCTCAGGTTATCCATGACTGTGAGACGTGTGCTGCCATCAAGCAGGCCAAGCGGGTGAAGCCCCTATGGTATGGCGGGCGATGGTCCAAGTATAAGTACGGGGAAGCCTGGCAGGTTGACTACATCACCCTTCCCCAAACCCGCCAAGGCAAGCGCTATGTGCTGACCATGGTCGAGGCCACCACGGGGTGGCTGGAGACCTACCCTGTGCTCCATGCTACTGCCCGAAACACCATCCTGGGCCAAGAGAAGCAAGTCCTGTGGAGACATGGAACCCCCGAGAGAATTGAGTCAGACAACGGGACTCATTTCAAGAACAGCCTTATTAACACCTGGGCTAGGGAACATGGCATTGAGTGGGTGTACCATATTCCCTACCATGCACCCGCTGCAGGCAAAGTGGAGAGGCACAATGCATTGTTAAAAACCCAATTGAAAGCATTGGGTGGGGGATCTTTCAAGAATTGGGAGCAGCATTTGGCAAAGGCCACCTGGTTGGTCAACACCCGAGGCTCCACCAACCGAGCAGGCCCTGCGCAGGCTGAGCCTCTGCATACAATAGATGGAGATAAAGTCCCAGTGGTGCATGTCAGAGGTCTGTTAGGGAAGACAGTGTGGATCAAGTCTGCCTCAAGTTCAGACAAACCCATTCGTGGGGTTGTCTTTGCTCAGGGACCAGGTTGCACATGGTGGATAACGCAGAAAGATGGAACAACACGATGTGTACCTCAGGGAGATCTGATTGTTGGGTGAGAATCATTTGTAAACGTCACTGTCTGCTGAATGCTGTTGCCATTGTCTGTACATTAAACCACGCAGAATGAAATAGAAGGAAATGTGTAAGTGAGAGGGTATGTGTTAAGTGTTGAAAGTATGAGCAAGTGTTAAAGGTATGAGTAAGGGAGAGAGGAATCCTGCTGCCCTGCAGCCTGGGCCTGGATTCAGTGGCTCAGTGTGGAACGTGACAGGAGCATGATGGGTATTACTTGTATCTTTTTTTGTGGGGAGAAAGGATGGAAGTTTTATGTGGATAAATACACGATGTGGAATATATGTTGGTTCTGTCCATAAGTTGACGATATGGGGATAAGGGGTGGAAGATGTCCTAGGGTGACTGTGTATCCCGCAATCGTCTATTGGGTGCAAAGGGGAGGGGAAGTGCCGTTTGTTTTTCCCCAGGAAAACTCTGCTCCTTGGAGTGACCTTGAAGCGGGGGAGCCGGAACACTGCAAGACGAAAGAAGCTCTGTTGTTTTTTTCCCCGGCAGTTAGTTAGTTACTTTAGTGCTAGCGTAGTTGGACGCTGTAGAATAGCTGAAGCTTTTTTTCCCCCCTTTTTTTCCCCCTTTTTTCCTTTTTTGCCCTCTCCTCGGAACTGTTCCAACCTCTCCGGACTAAGGACCTGGGGAAGCACCGGGGGGCCTCCACAGGGGACCCACCCCACCAAGACCAGCCCTGCACATCTCCTTTTCTCCCAGTGTCAGCAGAGACGGAGCGGTGGAGCACAGTGACGATCTTCAAGAGGAGACTTTCTTTAAGTTTGTTATCCCTCCGTAAGCGGCACGAAGCTCTTGTCATCGGGTATTGTGCTGGGAGTGCTTTGCCTGTTTAATAAACAGGGTTTTTCCACTTCTCTCTGAGGAAGTCTTTTCTCAAACCGGTTGGGGGAGGGGGGGCCTGTGGGAGGGTTTCTCCCAAAATCTGCCTGAAACCACAACAAAATGCAAGTATTGTAATGAGGTTTAGGTTACACACTGTATAAAGGGATATTAGCCAAGGGGTTTGTGTGATAAGTGCCTAAAAAAAGAAAGGTGCATGACTAGCCGTGTCTTAGAGCTTGCCACAAGATTGGGGATAATCGAAGTAGATTCTGAAATTTGGGTTCGTGTGTTCCAAACCGAGATAAGGAGAAAATTGAGATCAAAGGCTAACATTCTTGCTATTGAGTGATGAAGGTTAAATAAAGTACCCTGCAGTGAGGATACAGTTGAGCTATCAAGGTGGGGAGTCTTTAAACGGAGGTATGCAGCTCAGTCCAGGTATGACACCACAGAAGACTATTCTTGCTGGCAAGATGATGGTTTACCCTGCCACTGGTGGCAGCCCAGTGGGCGTAGGCAGAGGCAGAGGAATGATAATAATCGTGGGGATCCTGATCTGCCTGAATCTAGTAATGTGCCTCAAGACCAGTATGCAGTTGAATAACTTGCCCAGCACAGAGTTGCAAGGCCCTGGCAACGGGTGCAGGCACTGCATACAGACTGTCCAGAAAAAACACGGGGAATCGGAGGTTCCGATATCCTCAGTCCCAAAGAACTGCAGCAAGGGTAAGATAAAGGGGCACTGCCCCAGAGACGGCACTCAGAAGGGAAATTACGGGCTAAAAGAAGAAATAAGGCGGTATACACAAAGGGCAACCTCTAAGGATGGGCAGTCAAAGCACGAGATGCATAAAAGAAATGTTGAACAAGTATCTATCCCAATCTGCGATAAATGTAACCGAACTGTCGGGACTGGGAGAAAAATGGAATCTGTGTTTGTAGCATACTTTCAGACCAACCCATTATGCTATGACAATAGCCAGCTGGGAATGTGTATTACGGGTGGTAAAACATACTGTGTAGGGAAGAACCTGAAATATGAAACTGAAACCTCCCTCAAAGGTGAACCGGTTATCTTGGACCTTTTAGAGGATCAGGATGACCGAGTTTGCTTGCAATATGACCGAATGTTCTGCTTTTCAAGGAACAAAGAGGGAGTGGATCCGGAGAGCAAAATGAAACAAGTATCACAGGAGCTGAGAGAACAGGAAGCGGAAATGAGAAAAAGAAGGCTAGAGCAGGAAAGGATGAGAACCCTCAGCGAGCAGTATGATCAGCTTGAAAGACAATATACCAGTTGGGGTTTACCTGCCTCAGATCAAAACCTATTTGTGGATCTAATGCAGGAGATCGCAACAGAATTGGGCTTATCTAATTGCTGGATCTGCAGGGGACTCCAATCAGCAGAAAAATGGCCTTGGAAAGGTGAGGGTTTAGCCCCAGAGCAACTCCTAAAATGGGATAGTTCCAAAACTTCAAAGGCAATTCAGAGACCTGAGGGTTGGGTCTTGGACAAGAGAGTAATTGGGATGTTCTGCAATAGCAGGGAGGGAAGGGAGTACACCGAAATAATGGTATACACTCCATGTGTGTCCGCTCTGACAACAAATTCCTTTAACAAAAACAGAATGTGGCAGCCAGAAAACCCTACAGGGCACTGGAGCCGAGGAAAAAGTGACAAGTGTGAATGAAGTGAAAAATCTGGACTTTGCTGGAAAAAAGGCCTCGGTTTTTGTTCCAAGATTCAGGTGGTTTTAGAGTCTTTTTTGCCTTCTGCAAAGCCCTGAGCCAGACGCAAGAAAGAGACGGAGTCTTCAGGTTCTGATTTTTCAAGGTTGCGCGCTCTGTTTATTGTTTCTTATCTTACAATTTTCTCAGTGCCCAACAAAGGTCTGTGCAGCTGCTCGGGCATCTGGCGACTCCCCCCCAGTGGGCTGCGGCCTTTTTTTTTTTATACTAATTGTTAGGTGTTCTTTATTTATCATTATTTGCCAATACCTATCACTTATACTAAAAAGCTCATCCCTACTTTGACCCAATCTCTTTAAACTACTTTGTGCCGCCGTCACTGCAGAAAATGAGTGAGGGAAGAGGAAAGAAGAAGCAGGAGACAACGCCCCAAATCCTCCATCTTGCTCCCATTCACTTCCATATTAAAATCCAAACCTACTGTTTTCTCACCCTGTGATGAGCTGAACTCCAATCTTTCACACTCCTGTGGCCTGCAATCCATCCCGCAGTGCAGGAAGCCTTTCCCATGGACTGGGATCAAAGCCAATGTCCCTCTGGGCCAGGGTCCCAGACCCTCCAGGACAGCCAAAGGAATGCCCTGGACTCCAACACAAAGGCTCTGGAGCTAATCCTTACCAATCTGTGGAGGAATTGAGGGGCTTCTGGAATGAACCCGAAAGTACAAAGATCACATGGAAAGCCCCAGATGGTTTGTTTTGGATCTGTGGGAAGAAAGCACATAGCGAGTTGCCTCAGCAGTGGAAAGGATCATGCACAATAGGATTAATCAGACCTGTTTTCTTTACCCTACCTCAGTCAGAGCGCAGCTCACTTGGAGCCCCCTTGTATGAAACACTGAGCAGGAGGAGAAGGGAGGTAAAAAGGAAGTTCCCTATTTTTGGTGGGGGTCAGACTCGGGGGGAGGAGGAGTGGCCTGCGGAAAGAATAATAGAATATTATGGTCTTGCAACATGGGCCCAGGATGGAAGCTGGGGGTATAGGACCCTGATTTATCTGTTAAACCGATTGATAAGACTGCAGGCAGTGGTGGATGTTGTTTCTAACCACACCTTTGACGCCCTCGAGCTGCTATCTAAACAACACTGCCAGATGAGGGCCTTTGTATATCAAAACAGAATAGCCCTCGACTACTTATTAGCAGAAGAGGGAGGGGTCTGTGGGAAATTTAATGAATCAGAGATTGAAGTATAGAGATTAATGTACAGAGATTGATGACTATGGGGAAATCATCAGAAGCCTAGCAACAGAAATTAAAAGCATAGCACATATTCCGGTACAAAAATGGAACTCCATACTCCAACCTTCCTGGTGGGATCAGCTGTTCAACGGAGCATGGTGGAAGAAGGTAATATTTTTTATATTGTGTTCACTAGCTGGGATCATATTTCTACGCTACCTGATACCTTGCTTTATTAGGCTGATACATTCTGTAGTGCAGGGCATGCAGATGGCAGCCATGCCCACAGACCCAGAATGTGCTAGGGGAAAAACTAATCAGGTATCAAAAATAATGAAACTGGGAGAGGAAAACATACACCATAGAGCAGCAGATGCCTTAGCCAGATTCGAGCAACAGATAAAAGGGGAAGCAGCGGCCTACAGATTGTATCAGGGAATTCCAGAGGAAGATTGGGATAATGAGCCTTAAAGTAACGAAAGGTTGAGAGATGAGATAATTAGTATCAAGCACCAGTAAAACTAGTTGTAGAAGGTACAGAAACCCCAAATTAATATGTTTATGTAGAAGGGTAGGGATTGTTATATACGTACATGATAATTCATGCCAATAAAATTGTCATATGTTTTTATGTACTGTTAAAATATACTCTTATAAGTTTTAAAACCATCTGGACAAAGGAAGGAGGACTTCATTTACAATAAAATAAGTGTGGCCAGCTCGGAGATGGATCGCCCATCAAGGTGATCTGAGGAACGCCCGGGTGATGAATATGTGATAAATATCCGGAGACTGAGTTAACCAGGGCCATCAGAGAGATACATCTCAATGCCAGATTCCGGGAACATGATCACAGGTGTTCATCACTGTCCAGACATGTTTTGTTCAACTTGCCACAGAGAAAGAACTCCTCATGAATACGTGTAGTCCGAAACAGAAGAAAAGGGACTCAGCCTCGGGCGAAAAAAACGTATAAAAATCGCTCAGACAGGACAGATGGTGTGGAGCACAGGGGACCCTCTGCTGCAGCGATCAAACCTGTGTCTCACCCAGCGCCGACACCCGGGCTCGGCACTGACCTTTTTTTCTTTTT
This sequence comes from Hirundo rustica, assembly GCF_015227805.2. NCBI lineage: Eukaryota > Metazoa > Chordata > Aves > Passeriformes > Hirundinidae > Hirundo > Hirundo rustica. The sequence continues at coordinate 797,485 of NC_053458.1, read as the reverse complement.
TTTGATAGTGGTTTTTGTTGTTGTTGTTGTTGTTGCTCCCAAAAATTCTATTTGGGCCCTTTTTTAATAAATTTCCTTCAATTAATAAATCGGAGTGTTTTTCATTTATAACAAGCATCCTGCTCAGCATCAAGGCAAATGTTTCGGGCCTCAATAGAGTCGCTTTCACCAACAAATCCCAGTTATCCCCACACCATACATGCGGCAGCAGTTCGCCACTTATCCCAGATTTCCCTTGGGATTTCAGTGGGCAGCGCCCCTTCACAGCCCTCCCTTGGAGCTGCTGCTGCTGCAGCGGGGTGCACCCACAGCTGAGAGGGAGAGGTGCTGGCTCGGGCTGCACCTGGAGCATTCCCTAGCAGCCACTGCAGTGTAATGCTCACAGAGCCGCTTCTTGTGACGCCTGCCCTGTTCCTCCAAGGAGGCCTGCTGGAAACTGAGGGAGCGAATTCAGTGGTTGGAGGTGGTGTTTCACATATTGCAGTGAACTGTCCCTCCCCAATTCACGTTATTAGGCGGAATTCCTAGATTTATACAATTATTGCTGCCTTCATTAGCAATGGTCCTTGAAATGCATTCAGGCTCCAGGGTGGGGACAGCTGTTAGCAGAGTGACCACTACAGACAGGAAAAGGGAGGGTGTCCCTCCCGTGGGTCAGGCTTGGTGATGCTCGTGTCCAGCCTGGTTCGTGCTGCTGCTGCTCTCTTCTGTGAGGAGGACTTCGTCCTCAGTGGGGATGTGTTGGCATCATTCCCAGCATTAGTTTCTGAAAAGGAAAGATAAAACCCATCTAGATGGAGGATTTTCTGGACCGGTCACCCCATTGAAAGGAAGGACAAATCCACCAGGCACTGATTCTGTGTTTTGTCCCACTCCTGTCCGTAGCTTCCCTAGCGAGGGCAGTACAAGGTTGATGAGCTTTTACCGGCCACACTGGCAGGCCCAGATACCACCTGGGTTTTATTCAATTTTTGACTCCTGCTTTTGGGAAGGAAAAGGGCTACTGTTCTTCCTGGGAGCCTGTTGCTGTTGATGTTTGTGTGTTTGGAGGATTTCCCCCCTGATTGTTGTTGCCTCCTTTGAGAGCTGTGTCAATTAGGCCCTGAAGAGCACTAATAGGCTGACGCTCATGCCTGGCTTGTGTGTTTGGGATGGCCCGGGAGAACATCCCAGGCCATCCCTGGGGCATGATTTAAGGGACTGTGCATTAGCACTGTCCAGCTGGGGAATTTCCCCGGGGTTTAAGGCTGCTGCCCAACCCCTGACTAATGGGCACCGAAGGCATCGCTGGCAGCTTCACCCCGCTCCATGAACAGGCCGGGTTTGGGGATGGCAATGCCCCACTAATTGGTGGCTTTGGCGTGTTTACAGGAGCAGCAATGGGAGCATCGCCCAGCAGTGTCTGGAATGGCAAGGTGAGCCCATTCCCAGATTTAATGGCTGTGGGCAAAGGCTCTCTCCTCTCCTCTGTTCCACCAGCCCAGGGCACCACCCTGGCGGTTACCGAGCAGGAGTCACTTGGGGTTAGGGGAGATGACACCAGGACCTCAGAACACGTTGGCCCCTCGCCAGTAGTTCAATAGCAAACCCCTAGGAATCAGCGGCGTGCGGCGGGATCGCTCCCGGCTCTTCCCCGTCATTCCCAGGAAAGCCCCCCCTCAGCAGCCCCTCACACAGCGCGCGCGCTCCCCTCAGCGGCACGGCCCCGCCCCGCCCCGCCGGCGGCCAATGGGAGGGCGCGGGGGCATCCTCGCGCCGGCGCCGCAGCCAATGAGGAGGCGCGAAGGCCCCGCCCCCGGCGAGCCCCCGGCGGCTCTAAATGCCGGCGGGCTGAGGGCAGCGCACGGAGCCGCGGCCATGGAGCACCAGAGCACCTCTGAGTTCCTGCCGTCCTTCCCTCACTTCGCCACCATCGCCATCCACTTCGCCCAGGAGCCAGAGCAGTGGAACTCCCGGGCCGTGGTGCCGCCCATCACGCTCTCCACCAGCTTCAAGCAGGAAGAATTCGGGAAGAACGAACAGGAGGAATGCTGGAAGAAGCCGGTGAGCGCGGAGCACGGAGTGACCCAGGGGGACACCGAGCCTCCCTCCGGCCCCGGCAGGGGGGAACGGAAGGCGGCAGGTGCTGGGAAGGGGAGGGAGCTGCCGGTGCCGGTGTTTCCCCACGTGGCAGCTCCTGGGCAAATGCGAGCACCTCGCTGCGCTGGAGTTCTGCCCAGGAAGGAGCTGGAGTCTCTCTCCTCAGCGGGGACGTTCCGGAGCCGCCCGCACGCGTCCCGTGCCCTGCGCTCCGGGATGGCCCTGCCGAGCAGCCACGGCACCGCAGGAGCCGCTGGGCTCCCTTCCAGCCTGAGCCGGCCCGGGCTCCTGTGTTCCCGCAGCGGGCGGGGGCCGGGATGAGGCCGGGATGAGGCCGGGATGAGGTTGGGATGAGGCCGGGATGAGGCCGGGATGCGGCCGGGATGCGGCCGGGATGCGGCCGGGATGCGGCCGGGATGCGGCCGGGATGCGGCCGGGATGCGGCCGGGATGAGGCTGGGATGAGGTTGGGATGAGGCCGGGATGCGGTTGGGGTCACTCCCGTGTGGAAGGCGGGGGAAGGGGAGCAGGGAACACCCAGTGCCCCCAGGCTGGCAGGGATGCTGCTCCAGGGGCTGCTCGGAGCCGGGAATCTGGGAGGGTCTCCCTGCCCTTCTGCCCCCACCCCGGGAAAATGGGACACATGCCTGAGTTTGTTTTTCCTCATTGTATTTTTTTCCAGAATTTGCATCAAAGCTGTGGTTTGCCAGAGGAAAGTTTGGGCTTTCAAGAACTGATGGGGAGGAGTTGTCCAGTGCCCTGTAGCAACTTCTCAAACAAGGTGTGATGGAGCTGAACACACATTTTCCCTAATGAGTCCCTCCAAACAGAGTATGCAGTCTCCCTGGCTGGAGATGTCCAGAAGTGTCTGGACACGATCCCGTGCCCTGTGCTCTGGGGTGGCCCTGCTGAGCAGGGAGTGGGACCAGGGCACCCTCGTGGTCCCTTCCAGCCTGACCCAGCCTGGCATTCTGGGCATGGTTGGGCCGTCCAGCCCAGCACCTTTCTCCCACAGTGCCCACAGAGGGATGTGTGGGGAGAAGCAGGGGAAGGTGGCTCCTTGCCCCTTTCTCCGTGGGGATGCCCAGCTGGATGTTGTGCCAGGACACCCTCCTGCTGCTCTGGGAGGAGCTGGATGCCCTCAGGCAGGGCTCTGTGAGGAACCTAGAGCTGCTGTCATCCCAGACTTTCCCGGGGCTCTCTCTGATGTTTGTTTCTTATTCCCACCCCAGAAGTATGTGTACACCCGGTTTGGCAACCCGAACCGACACATCCTGCAGGAGGTCGTGGGCACCCTCGATGGAGTCCAGTGCCGAGGGCAGAGTGACGATTGGGCAAGCCTGGCTGCTGCTGATGGAGCCAAATACTGTGAGCACCTCACGGGCTGGACAGGGCTGAGAGCAGCCTGGGACAGTGGGAGGGGTCCCTGCCCGTGCAGGGTGGCACAGGCTGGGCTTTGGGATCCCTGGGCTTTGGGGTCCCTCCATCCCAGTCCATTCCATGATTTTGTGCCCTTGGCTCTGGCTGTTGGCAGGAGCAGCTCCAAGGTGGGAAGAGCCCAACACTTCTCATTCAGGAAAGTCCAGCTCGATCCCTGGGTTTGTCTGCTGCTTCCTCGCTGGGGCTGATGCCTGGGCTGAGCTGGATCCATCCTTGTGCAGCAACACTGGAGGCAGTGGGAGCAGGCAGCTCCTGTTCCCAGTCCATTCCCAGTCCAGTCCCAGTCCGTTCCCAGTCTGTCCCAGTGTCTGTGCTGGTCCCATGCTGTGCACATCCAGCTCCTGTTTTCCCTGGCTCCACGTTCCCAGTGAGGCAGTGACAGAACAGGTTCTTTTCAAAGGCAAAGCGAGGAAGGCAAATCTGACTTTTTGTGTCATATCAAACACTGACTCCTTTCTCCTCCAGGCTTGGCTTATTCCTCTGGCATGGGAGCAATTCTGAACATCTGTCACCTCCTCAAGTCAGGGGACAAAATTGTCTGCACAGTTTATGTCTATGCAGGTGGGTACAGCACCCTGTGCTCTCAGTTTTCGTTGTGCAGGGCATCAAACCCGCCTGTGGCTCTCAGGAGCTGTGAATTTCCCACACAGCACCTCCGTGTTCTTTGAAGCCAGTTTTTACGGCTCCCCTCTCGCAGACAAATCCGCGGCGGCCGGGCGCACCCCGCTGTGGCAGAGCCCTTCAGCAGGGTGAGCGAGCTCCCCGCCGTGCCCGGGCCAGCCCGGCTGTCCCCGCTGTGACATCGCTGTCCTGCCTGGGTCCCCTGTGCCCCTGAGCAGCAGAGCTGTCCCTGCTCCAGGGCCCTGGCACACGGATCCAGCTGGGTGCTGTCCAGGGCAGGGCCCAGAGCCGCTGGTGGCCTTTCCAGCAGCAGCTGGGAAATGGAAGGGATCCCCTTTCCCCTCCCTGGGAATGGTGGCTGTTGGCCAGTGAGCTCCCTGTGCTGGGGCACACCCGGTACAAACACATTTGCTTTCCATATCTCAGTCCTGCCCTGCCAGGTGACCTTCTCCAGAGTGCAGCTGCATGCTGGGGACAGCAGGAATCTCTGCTGCCCTCACTCCCAGCCCTCCCCACCCCTCAATTAATCAGTCATTAAGGAACAGCAGGGCTCAGTTCCTCATTTGGGGGCTCAGGGTGGGTCTGTCAGGCAGAGCCCATTCCCATTAAAGCCTCAGCCTGGGCTGCTTTCTGCAGGGTGAATTTCATCGCTTCTCCTCGGGTTTGGTTTGTTATAAGGAAAGGGTTTCTCTCAAAAGAACCACCCAAACATCACTCAGATGTTTCCTTCAGCTCACAGAATCCACCTCCGTGTTCCATCCCTTCATGCTGAGATGGAAAACTGAGTCCCTGGGGATAACCTTGGACCCAATCAATTAAATTTTAATCCAGGCTGTGTTTCCTGGTGCTGAGTGCTGCACATCCACTGATCAGCTGTTGCTGCTGGATTCTTCTAATCTTCCCAGGGCAAGGCTTCAGAGACAGGAAGGAATCATTTCTAATGGAATGATGGGAAACAGTAGCTGGAGTCTTCCCTTTGATTCTCCTTCTCTGAATAATTTCCTGACCATAAACCCCACATTGATTTCAAGCACTTCACTCTGATCTCATATTCACGATATTACTATTTAATGATCATTAAAACTGCAACAATCTTTAAACTTTGTAAATGAAGAAAACATAAATGTTCCATTTATGGTGTGCAGCACAGAGCCGAGCCCTCCTGACTGTGGCTGCGGGATGCAAGAGGCTGGAGAGCAGGGAGTGAAAGTTAAGGAACTTGTTTCATTTTGTGATTTTGGGGTTTTCATTTTTAGGCACAAAACAATTATTCGATAGACTACATGACCATTATAATGTGGGATTGGAATATGTTGACTGCACAAACCCAGAAAACCTGGAAGCTGCAATTACACCAGAGACCAAGGTAGGGGAGAGGGAATGGGTTTTAAGGGGATGTTCAATTGTTTGATCCCTGCTCCTGTGTCAAGCTAAGGGGGGACGTTTGGGGCACAGCTGGATCCAGCATATCCCAGTGTGCTGCCTCATGGAAAACATCCTAAGAAGGGCAAAAGCCCCAGGAGAGAGGGAGGAGGGAAGAGGAGGGAGAGAGCAGAGGGAACGCCGAGCTCGGGGCCGCAGGTGCTCCGTGGCACTGGCTGGGTGATCCCTGCTCCAGGGGAAGGGAGCTCAGCTGGGAAGGGCTTTGGGAAAAGGCTCTGTCCTGGCTGTGGGAGGCCTTCTCCAGCTGGGATGCTCTGGGCTGGCACAAGCCCAGCTGAAGGGAAACCTGCCCGAGCTTGGAGCGAGCAGCTGAAGCCTCCCCTCGCTCTGCCCGTGCCCAGCGCACAAACCCCACGGGGAGCTGCCAGCACTGCACACCCAGAGCCCCTGGGACTCAGCCCAGCCCTGGGAACTCTCTGACCTGGAGGATTTTTTGGGTTTGTGCAGCTGGTTTGGCTGGAGACCCCCACGAACCCCACGCTGAAGGTGATCGACATCCGAGCCTGCGCGGACGTGGTGCACAGGCACCCGGGGGTGCTGGTGGCAGTGGACAACAGCTTCATGTCTCCATACTTCCAGGTGTGTGGAAAAGGGACAGGACTGTCACCTGTCCCAGTGGAGCTGGAGACCCCTCTTGGATAGGGAATCACCACTAAAGAATTACAGTTTTAGTGTCTGTGTTGTAAAATCATCTGCTCTGGTTCCAGCCCCAGCCCAGGTGCTGCTGCTGGTGCACCAGTGAAGGAATCTGCCTGCTTTGTTAAGGTTTAACAGTGGTGCCCCTCACTCTTTGGAATGTGTTAATATCATGGGAGAAGTCCCCTAATTAGTGATAGATTAAAAATCTGGTGCTGCTCACCACCTCTTGCCCATCCACCTCCTGGTTCGTCTCAGTTCAGGAGGCTCCTGGGCAGCGCTGGGAGGTGAGGGGAGAGAGCTGCCAGAGGAATCTCCTTTGTTCTCAGCTCCTGCAGGGCAGGATCTCCAACCCCTGGAAAACAAAGCAATTCTCTTGCTTTGCAGTTTGTCCCTCATGTCCCACGGGAATGCACTTTATAGGGTGAATGCCCTGGTTTGTCCCTGCCTCAGCTGAGCTGTAGAACTGTTCTTCCCCAGCTGTGCACTGCGTGTTGGGTGTGCTCAATCTCTTCTGTCCCTGGAGCCTGTGGGAGTTGGAGCAGTGCTTTTAAATCACCTTTGCTCGTGCTCACCTTGAATTCAGAGTGCCTCCCTGTGCTGCTGCTTGTAGCTCTTGTTCTGCTGTCATCCTCAGGTTTTTGTGTTTGTTTCTCCACTCTTTTTTCCTGTGTAAGCTCTCAGCCCTTTGGAGTGGCCAGGGATGAACCTGAGTGCACCCAAACTTGATTTGTGATGTTATTTTCCTTTTGTCTCAGCGTCCTTTGTCCCTGGGGGCTGATATTTGTATGACTTCTGCTACCAAATACATCAATGGTGAGTGTGAGGGTTCAGCAGGACCTTAGGGCAGGATTAGTGGGAGATTGGGAAGGAATTCCTGGCTGGGAGGGTGGGGAGGCCCCTGGATCCCTGGCAGTGCCCAGGTTGGACACTGGGCCTTGGAGCAGCCTGGGATGGTGGGAGGTGTCCCAGGGATTTTATCAACACTTGGGGGCTTGTGGCAGGACCCTGGAGCAGCTGGAGTGGCTGATCCCATTCTTGTCCCCTGTCACTTGCAGGGCACAGCGATGTTCTCATGGGCTTGGTCTCTGTAAATAATGAAGAACTCTACAAGGAGCTCAAATTCCTGCAGTCCCGTAAGTCCAGACAGGGAATTCCTGACAGGAACCCTGTTCACACCCACAGCTCCTGCTGGGGACCGTGGGCTTGCACACACCTGGGAAATCTGCCTGGGAATGTGACTTTAACGGGCAGAACTGGGAAAAGTTCAATTAAACCAAACTGCACCGAGTAAAACTCCAATAAAATGGGAAAGAATGCCAATAAAATGAGAGACTTTGGTCTCCACTTCCCAAGCGCTTCAGGAGAGCCCTGAGGTGCCCACCCTGACAGCCCTGAGGTGCCCACCCTGACAGCCCTGAGGTGCCCACCTGCAGTTTGGAACTCACTCTCACACCAGGACGAGCCTGGTGCAGGATTTCCCTGTCTCTGATGATCCCAACAGATTTCCAGCCTCTTCATGGTCAGGAGTAAATTCCTGTCCAGGGTTGTGCCCTCTGCCTCCAGCAGTGAAGGTGCATCATGCCCAATCAATCCTTGAGGCTTGAGCCTGTTAATTGGGCTCATTAATTGGCTCCCCAATGTGGGAGATGAGGAGCAGAGATTGCCTCGGGTGTCTGCCCACTTGTTCTAACCTCAGAAATGTGGAGGTGAGGACGTGTTTGGCTGTGCTGAATGCACAACACCGATGCTGCTGGGGAATTCTGTTCAATTCTGTGGAATTCTGTTCCCATTCCCACAGACCTGGGAGCTGTCCCCTCCCCGTTTGACTGTTACATGTGCAACCGGGGGCTCAAGACTCTGCACATCCGGATGAAGCTGCACTTCCATAACGGCCTGGCTGTGGCCAAGTTCCTGAAATCCCATCCCCGGGTGGAGAAGGTCATTTACCCAGGTGGGTGGGGCAGGGATTGGGAGCACCCCAGGGAGGGGATTGGGAGCACCCCAGGGAGGGGATTGGGGATTGGGAGCACCCCAGGGAGGGGATTGGGAGCACCCCAGGGAAGGGATTGGGAGCACCCCAGGGAAGGGATTGGGAGCACCCCAGGGAGGGGATTGGGAGCACCCCAGGGAGGGGACTGGGAGTACCCCAGGGAGGGATTTGGGATATCCCAGGAAGGGATCTGGGAGCTGAGGTGCCCTGTGGCTGGGGCCGGGTCACTCAGGTGAGGCTGAGCTGCCCCAGCTCTGCACTGGAATTCACTGGGGATTCTCCCAACTCTCCCCATTCCAGGGCTGCATTCCCACCCTCAGTATGAGGTGACAAAGAAGCAGAACACAGGCGTTTCAGGGATGATGAGCTTCTACATCAAAGGGAACATCGATAATGCCTTTGCCTTCCTCAAGAGTCTGAAGGTAAAATACAGGCAATAAAATCACCCTGAGAGGGAGCTGAAGCTGCTGTGCTGAGGGGAGGGTGCAAGTGGCTTTTCTTGCCGAGTTCTGTGGGTGTGCCCCACTCTGAATGGGATCATTTGTCCATGAGGTTAAGGAGAGGGAACAAAGGGACTCCCCAGCCCCCTGGAAGGGTTTGTTTGCTGCCAGGTGAGGCGTGTCTAGCTGAGCCCAGGAGCTGCTGTGACAAAGGGCTTTCTGCAGGGCTGGGGAGCTGGGGCAGCTCTGCTGGATATTGTAGAGTGCCTCAGGAGGGGAAGGCCCTGGCTGGTGGGGCAGAGAGGGAGCCTCTGGCTCTGGGAATGCTTGGCTGGGTCCAGCCAAGGGCCCTCCCAGGGATCCAGGGGCAGGAGGAGCCTGTTCTCAACCTTGGCTCTTACCTGCTAAATGCCCTTTATTCCCTAAGTACAGCTAATACAGTTTAGAATATAAAAGTTACTGTAGAAAAGCTTGGGGAGAAAATGTCCCTAAACTTTCCCTTTTGCTCAGTGTCCTTGAAGAGCCCCAGCCCCGAGGCTGCCAGGGATGCTCAGGGTGGGATTGTTGGGGTGTCTGTGCAGGGCAGGAGCTGGATCAGTGATCCCTGTGGGCACTGCCAGCTCAGGATATTCCCTGATCCCCTGAGCTCTCTTTCCATGCACCCATAACCTCCTTCCCTCACTCCCATAGGTGTTCTCCGTGGGTTTGAGTCTGGGTGGCTACGAGAGCCTGGCGGAGCATCCGTAAGTTCATCCTTCATCTCCAGGGCCTCAAAAAGCTGCAGGGCACCACAGAATTCCCACAATTTTCCAGCCCCCAAAGCTGTTTCGCTGGAAGCCAGGGGAGATTCCAGAGGGAGGGAATTCTGTGAGGGTGCAGAGGTGGAGGAATTTTGCCTGGAGGGCTGAGGCACGGTTCCTGTCCATGGAGACAATCCCAGGAGCTGCTGAGTGCTGGGCTGAGGAGCAGCTTGGATTGAGGAATGCCCTGCTCCCTGCTCTCACAAGGGGCACTGTGTGCACCCAGCTGCCTCTGGCTGCCTGGCAGCACCTCCTGGGGCCCTTTTAAACTGCCCACAATGGGATTTGCATGGAATTGCATTCTTTTCCTCAAAGCCAATGTGCTTTTTGAAAAGGTGCGTGGAAATTAATGACCATACTGAAATGTTCAAGCGTTTCACTTACTGGTTTCAGATTAACAGCAAATCTTGAGCCCATGACACATGGGGAAATCCCTTCTTGCCTGTATCCTCTGTAGCTGGAGAGAATGAACCCTCCAGAGTCACCTGGGACAGTTTGAGCAGGGATCTGAGGAACCAGAAATGAATCCAACAGCTTTGATACTGGAGGCTGCACCTTCCCCACATGCAGAGCTCACACTGCTTCTGCAGAATAAAAAAATAAAACAGCCTGGAAGGAAGAGGAATAGGATTTTCTCCTTTTCCAGGTCCAGATTTTTAAGTATCCGCTTCTTATTAACCATTTGTGTCTTGAAGATAGAACCTGGAGATGCAATTCCCTGACTTGCCAGCATTCCCATCATTTCCAGGAGCTGCTGCCAGGAGCTCTTTGCATCTGTGGGGTCACACAAGTGAAATGCTGCCATTTCAGGGGTGCTGGCAGGGAACCAGCCGGGCTGCTGCTACCAAGAAAAGTCCCAGATTCTTGAGATGAAGGAGGTTTTTTTATCCCTGCAGGGCCACCATGAGCCACGCCTCAGTGCCTGAGGGGGAAAGGAAAGCTCTGGGAATCACTGACACCTTGATCCGCCTCTCGGTGGGGCTGGAGGATGACGAGGATTTGCGGGTAGACCTGGACCAGGCCCTGGAGGCTGCGGTGAGTGGGGTGATTCCCCCAAAAATAACCCCAGACCTTCCCAGGGGCTGAGCCTTCAGCTCCTCCCACAGACCCTGGGCTGTGCAGGGAAAGAAAACTGCCTGCCAGGATTCCCTGTGTGCAGCCCTGCTCAGGAACAGCTCCATGGGTTCAGGAGCAGCTGGGATGTGCCAGGCACAGCTCCATGGAGTCAGGAGCAGTTGGGATGTGCCAGGCACAGCTCCATGGAGTCAGGAGCAGTTGGGATGTGCCAGGCACAGCTCCATGGGTTCAGGAGCAGTTGGGATGTGCCAGGCACAGCTCCATGGATTCAGGAGCAGTTGGGATGTGCCAGGCACAGCTCCATGGGTTCAGGAGCAGCTGGGATGTGCCAGGCACAGCTCCATGGAGTCAGGAGCAGCTGGGATGTGCCAGGCACAGCTCCATGGATTCAGGAGCAGCTGGGATGTGCCAGGCACAGCTCCATGGATTCAGGAGCAGTTGGGATGTGCCAGGCACAGCTCCATGGATTCAGGAGCAGTTGGGATGTGCCAGGCACAGCTCCATGGGTTCAGGAGCAGTTGGGATGTGCCAGGCACAGCTCCATGGATTCAGGAGCAGTTGGGATGTGCCAGGCACAGCTCCATGGATTCAGGAGCAGTTGGGATGTGCCAGGCACAGCTCCATGGATTCAGGAGCAGTTGGGATGTGCCAGGCACAGCTCCATGGGTTCAGGAGCAGCTGGGATGTGCCAGGCACAGCTCCATGGGTTCAGGAGCAGTTGGGATGTGCCAGGCACAGCTCCATGGATTCAGGAGCAGTTGGGATGTGCCAGGCACAGTTCCCATTGATCCCTCCCTTTCTCCCTGCAGTTTGCATAAACCTTGAGGCTCAGAAAGGAACTCGGAACTGGACGTGGCTGCGGACGAGGACACGGAAAACCAAACCCCCCTGGCTCTGCCTCTGGGAATTCCAGCCCGGGCTCCTGGCGCTGTCCCGGGCTGCTGCTGCTGCTCTCCCTGGCTGTGCAGGGTGTGCTGGGCACAGCCTGGGCTCTCCCTGGCACCGCCGGGAGCCAGGAGCTGCGTGGGAGCAGCCGTGGGCACCTGGGAATGGGATCCCAGTTCTCCCAGCAGAGCTCAGTGCTGCTGCTGCTGCAGGGTTTGGGGCACAAGGGCTGCTCCCTCTTACTGCTCTCAGCTCTTTCTCTTCTCACACATCAGCTCAGCTCAAAATCTCGATTGAGCTCAGCTTTCTTTTAGTTAGGCTGGAATTTTGCTTAAGCGCTCTTTCTTCTCTTGATTCTTTATTGAAAATGAAGTGAAATCCAACACCTGGTAAATCAAACTTTCTAAAGAGGAATCTCTGTCTCTTTCAAGAAAAAAAAATCTTGGGCTTTGGGAATGATTGGAATGATTTTAATTAAAACATGCTTTTCCTTTCCTTGCTTATATTCCCATGTGCATCTGCTCCTTGTGTTCAAAATCACGGGATGGAGTGACCCCGGAGCTGTTGGAATTTTCCTGTGGGAAGGCAGAGAGGGAAATGGAGCTGAGGGGAGAGGGAAATGGAGCTGAGGGGAGAGGGAAATGGAGCTGAGGACAATTCTGTACTGGCCACACCCAGAATAACCTTCATTGCAGAAGGATTGAATCCTGACAAAACTGAAGTGAAGGTGTTCCACCCAAACCTCATTCCACAGCATCCCAGACTGGGTTTGGGTTGGGATGGTCCTTAAATCCCATCCTGTTCCACCCCTGCCATGGCAGGGACACCTCCCACTGCCCCAGGCTGCTCCAGCCCCGATGTCCAGCCTGGCCTGGGGCACTGCCAGGGATCCAGGGGCAGCCACAGCTGCTCTGGGCACCCTGTGCCAGGGCCTCAACACCCTGCCAGGGAACAATTCCTGATTCCCAATCTCCCGTCCATCCCTGCCCTCTGGCACTGGGGTCCATTCCTCCTTTTCCCTTGTCCCTCCAGGGGTGGGTTCCTGGTTACACCAGGCCAGCCCATAACGCCCCTCCACGGGAATTCCCTCAGATCCAGGTGATTTTCCAGGACCCCAGCCCGTGGGGTGCAGCAGGGTCTGCTTCGTGTCACGGGAACGTCTGCCATGAAATGAAAAGCTGCTCTGCTTCCTCAGCCTCCTGCTGCCCTGGGATTTCCCTTCTCCCGTTTATCTGGGCAAAGGGCAGAGAGCTCTGCCAGCAGGGAAGTTCTCAAGGAATTGTTCCATGATTTTCTTGGAATGCCAGCCTGAGCCTGCTCTGAGCTGGCACCTGCCAGGTCCTGCTCTCTTCTTAGGGAGGCTGTGGGAGAACGCAGTGAGCTCCCCAAGCACTGATTACCCAGAGTTTCTCTCGCATTCCCAGAGCTGCCAGAGCTCAGGGACTGCTTGGACAGTGCTCAGGCACAGGGTGGCATCGTTGGGGTGTCTGTGCAGGGCCAGGCCTTGGACTGCAGGATCCCTGTGGGATCCAACCTGGGATACTCCTTGATTCCATCCCTCTGACAGGCAAGAATCTCTGGGGATCGTTCAATAGCTCCTGGTTCGTGACTTCCCTGGAGCCCCCTCTGCCCCTGCTCTGGGCTGGTCCCAGGTCTGGGTTGGATTTCCCGTAGTCCGTGGTGCTGAAGCCCCGAGGGTGCAGATTTCCTTGGATTTGGTGCTGCAGATTGGATTCAGGTTGACTGCACTTCCAGGGGAGTTCCTTTTCCGTGCTGAGGCCCAGATCCCTCGTGTTGGCCGAGGATACCTTTATCCCTGGGAAACAAAGAACCAGCACCAAGCCTTGAACCCAGCCCAGCTAAGCCCGAGGCGGGGCCTGGCTCCAGCCTTCTGAGTGCTGGGGTCAGCCTGCTCCCTCCCGGCCTCACATTCCCTGGATTTGAGCTTTCTCTGGCATTTCTCACTGTCTTTGATGAAGGGTTTGTGTTCTCCGGCCAAGCCTGAGCCACATTAGTCAGAAGAGTTCTTAGAAACTCCGGCTTTCATTTACAGGAAAGTTCTGTCACCCTCCAGGGGTGCCAAGCTCCGGATCCCCGCTCCAGGGCTGCTCTGGGAGCTTTGGCACTGCCCCTCCCTGTCCCGCTGGCCACGGACAGCCCCTGGGAATGTGGGGCTGCTGCTGCAGGGCCGGGAATCCTTGCTCCCATCCCGCATGATTTATGGAGCCAGTGGGCTCCAAGGCACGAGCTCCAGCTGCCCTTCGGCCGCAGCGCAGCTTCCCGACATCCCCATGAATCACTGGAAGGAGCCCGAGCCGCAGGAGCGCTCTGTAATTATTCTATCCGCCGCTGCCCGCAGGAGCTGCCCGACAAACACAGTTTTTATCATCTCCCTTTTGTCGTCTGATCGGGAGGAGAATATCCATTGCTAAAATATTGATTGCTGTCCCGCTAAAGGATGCCGGGAAAGGGAGCTGGAGCCCTGGCTCCCACCCTGGCAGCCTGACAGAGCCCTGGAATCTCTAGGGTTGGAGGGTCCCCCAGGATCACCCCTGGCGGGATGCACAGCAGTCCCTCCCTGTGCCCCAAGGCGCTGCAGCAGCTGGTCCTGGAGTGCTGGAGCAGTGTTGGGGGCTCCTTTTCAGGAGTTTAAATTCCCCAAATTCCCCGGCATTCAGGTGGTTTTAGAGTCCAGGCCCTCTGCCAAGCTCTGTGCCAAACGCAGGAAGAGACGGAGTCTTCAAGGTCACATGCTTCGTTTATTAGTTCTTATCTTACAATTCTCTCACTGTCCAAAAGATGTTTGCCGCGGACATCTGGTGACTCCTCCTGTCTCTGGGCTGTCCTTATCTTTTATACTAATTGCTACGTATTCTTTATTTACCATTTATTACCAATGTCTATCACTATTACTAAAAAGGTCATCTTTACTCTGACCCAATCCTCACTAACTACTTTGTGCCACGTCAATGCAGCAATGGAGTGAGGGAAGGAGAAGGAAGGAGAAGAAGACAACGCCCCAAATTCTCCATCTTGCCCCATTCACTTCAATGCCAAAAATCCCAAACCCACTGTTTTTTCACCCTGTGATATACTAAACCACTATTTTTCACACTCTTGTGGCCTGCAATGCTTCCTGCAGTGCAAGCAGCCTCTCCCATGGACTGAAATCAAATCCAGTGTCTCTCTGGGCTCTGGGCTGGGGTCCCAGACCCCCCTGCCCAGGTCCCTGACCCTCCAGGGCAGCCAAAGGAATGCCCTGGACTCCAACAGAGCAGGGCGGGAATCGAAAGCTGTTTCCTCCCAGGTCTTCTCTTTAAACGCCACCCAAAATTCATTTTCCTTCTCTCACAAACCCCGTGTTACACACGCATCCCGCCCTGCTGGATCTTTATCCAGAGCAGCGTCAGGGTTTTGGGAAGGAAAGTTTAACCCTTAAACTTTGGGGTGTTTTTCCCAGTGCTTCCCTGTCTGCTTGCGTTTCCAAGCCTCCTGTTGGGTTCTCACCGGGACACCAACGCTGTCACCGCTGGCTTTCAAAGCCTCGTGCATTTCACAAGAGCAGTGGGAGATCCAGGGCGGAATTCCATTTCAGTTGGGAATATTTCCCGAGGGAGTGTGTCACAAAGGCTCTGAGGATGAAGGGATTATATTTAGATGATGTTACTCATTTGTAATAATTTATCTCTTCTCCTCTTGCAGGCTGCCATGAGGACAGATGAACGTAAAAGGAATTCTGTCTCTCGGACACGCAGGGCAGAGCAGACACGGAGCCGTTCCAGCCACAAGCCGTGCGCTCTGTTCCCAGGCCCCGTGTCCAACCCACGGGCTGCTCCTGGGGAGGGATTTCACCCCAGCAGCCAGCTCCCAACTCCTTCCTGCAGCAGCCTGCATCAGGGAACGGGAAGCTTGGACTCCAAACCTCGGGACGCCACCATTCCAGATGGCACAGCAAACACTCGTGTGGAGAGGGAATTGCCCCGGGACGTCACCTGGGGCTGCTCCTGCTTCTTTCCAGGCCTTTGGCTCCTTGACCTTGGGTTTCTGTGGTGGCTTTTGGGATGTGCTGTGCTGTCCGTGGGCTCAGGGTGTGTCTCCCTCGGGGCCGTGTGTCTGCACCGCCCGTGGTGGGGGGGAGCTCCCCTTGTCCTTCCCCCTTCCCTGAGATAACGGGAACAACAGGAGACCTCAGATCCCCCCAGTGCCCCCCTGCCAGGGCAGGGACACCTCCCGCTGTCCCAGGCTGCTCCAGCCCCATCCAGCCTGGCCTGGAGCATTCCAGGGATCCAGGGGCAGCCCCAGCTCCCCCGGCCTCTGCTCCCTGCCTCGCTCCCAGAGATGTCTGAACTCGGAGAACCGTGCTGCTCTCCTGATTATCCAGGTTTTTGTCCATGCTGTGTCCTTTTCCAAAGGTTTCTTTTGGACTCCCTTTGGTTCCTGACACCGAGTCTCCCATGAGGCACAGGCAGCAATTCCCAGGAGCCGTGCCTCTGCCAGCAGCCAGAGCTCTGCATTCCCAAATGCCTGCATCCAGCTTGGATTCTCTGGGAGCTCTTCCCAGGGGCTCCAGGCACTCTCAGGCAGGAGTCCAGTGCCTCCAGAGCCCTCCTTCCACCTCCAGCCCTGATGGAGCAGAGCAGGAGGTGAAGGACCACGGAGCACTGGTGGGGCTCAGTTCCAGCTCGGCATTGCTCGGGAGAAAAGGGGAATCTGGAGAAGGAGTTTCACTGCCCCAGGCTCTGGGCTGGGCTGGAGGGGAGCTCCAGGACAGCTGGCAGGAGGGGCCAGGTGGATTTGGGGTGGGAGGATCCTGAGCAGGAGTGGATTGAGCCCAGGCACTGCCATCCCCGCCCCAGCTTGCCCAGGGAGCCTGAAAGGTTCAGAGACACTTTCCAGCTGGCAGAACTCTGATCCCTTCTGATCCTAAATCCTGAGTAAAGTTCCTTCCCCCTGTTGTATCTGAAACCCACCCTGCATCTCTCTGTGACTTGCTCCTCTTCCCTCAGATCCAATTTCCTTTGCTGCAGGGCCCAGGATAATTAATGGAAGCTCCTCTGAGACTCCAAGAAACAAATGCCTCAATTCACTCCGTATTTAATCCATTCCTCAAAGAAAAATCCAAACAGAAGCACTGGGCTCTGGGGGGATGTGGGGAGGAGCTGATCCCACCATTCCCTGATTTTCTGTAGGTGATGGAGCTCTCATTCCCTGGGGAGGGAGGAGCTGTGTTCCGGGAATGAAGGAGTTGTGTTCAGCGGCAGATCCCGAGGCACCGGCTCTGCCCTCTCGGGGATTCAGGCACCCTGAGTCGTTTTTTGTCACCTTGTTCCTCCCTGACGCCAAACTTCCCTCTCAGAGGCGCCGTTAACTCCATCTCCTGCAATCCCAACCCCTGCAATTCCCCGTGCTCCCTCCCCTGGCTGCTGCAGAGCCTCTCTGCCTTTGAGGCTCCGACCAGAGCCCTTAATTTGACGGGTGCTGATGGAGCTGATGAAGCCGGAGCCAATTTACCCTTCCAGGGCCGCTGCCAGAGCCCGGGCCGGGAGCGAGGGTCCCTTTGGAGCCGTGCCTCGGAGCCGCTGGAGCTGGGCAGCCAGCCTGGGCTTTCCTGCCTGCTGGGATCCATCGCTCCCCTGCAAGGGGAGAACCCCTGGGTGCACCTCGGAAAAACCCAGCGGGGCAGCTGAGGGCGTTTCTAACGATTTTATTCCGTCACCGATCTCGTGGAAGGTGTAAAACTCAACGCCGTCCCCGTCAGAAGCAGCCGAGATGTTTCTTGTTTACAATGCCTTAAAAATTATGTTTTTCAGCTTGCCAGTTTTTGCCACACAGGGGTGACCCAGGGGTGGCCCTGGGGTGACACAGGGGTGACCCAGGGGTGACCCAGGGGTGACCCAGGGGTGACACAGGGGTGACCCAGGGGTGGCCCTGGCCCAGGCAGACACCTCCTCTTGCTGGCATTGCACTCGTGCTGGCTCTGCAGGAGCAGGTGGCTGCTGAGGGATGAGGGATGATGGTGGATGACGATGATTATGTGTTATGTTTTACCTTCTTCTGCTGGAGTTTGGATTAAATGCACCAGGATCTATTTCTTGTTCGGACTCAGATGTTTATTCATCCTTATCTATATTGTAGTCTCACAAACCGTGAGTGCTAAAGCATTTCTAGCTAACAAACTAAAAATGGAGCCCCCTCTATCTCTCTACAAGGCCTTTTAAGATTAAACTGTCCAATTAAGGAATGACACCTAAATTATTTATACTTTTAACCCAATAACCAACCACCCTGGCCCGCAGTGGGGATTTTTCTCTCCAATTACAAAATCCCACCCAGACCATGGAGAAGAAGGTGAAAAAGAAGGACTCAGCCTCTGCCCTAAATCCTCCATCCTGCTTTATCTCTATTCCTGCATTCTAAACCCTTCAGCTCTGAGTTTTGCACCCTGTGCTGTCACACACTTCTATCCAAACCCCACAGCCACAATCCCAGCGCTGTCACTCCATTTTGGGAGCTGTTCCACGGGCTCAGGTCAGTGCAGTGTTTGCTGGGGGCTCAGAGCCTGGCAGCACAGGAACTCTGGAATTCCCAGTGCCCGGGGTTCCAGCGGTGACGGACCATGGATGGGCTGTGCTGGCTCAGGACAGCAGCAGCAGCTCCACCACAAAGGAGGAGAGGCACAAAATCCTCCCTAACTGCGAGGGGCTCTGCACAGATGTGATCGGGACACGCAAAGCAACCACACGGAGACGAGAGATTTGCAGGGCAGAGCTGTTCCTCCGAGAGAGCCCAAGGCTGAGCCAAGCCCAGAGCCCCTCTGCCTGGTTATTTCTTACTTTTTATACATTTGTGGGTCTGGCTGTGGATTGGCTTCTGGAGTTTTCACCTCCCAGCCCAATGGCCAGAGCAGCTGTCAGTTACAATTGTTTTCAGGTTAGAAATGTGCAAACAAAGGACAGAGAATGAAAAACAAAGGATTTGTTTATGTTACACCTGTGGGAAAAGGGCAGAAACTGCTCCTAATGTTGTACAGTAGCTAAAAAGTCTGACTCCCTTTTATGAACCATCAAAAGGCTTTTAAAAAACTCAGAAAAACCGGGGTGACACACAGAGGCTCCCAGAGCTGCCCTGCGGGGCTGGGTGAGCTGTGCCAGGGCTGCCCCCGCAGCTGCCCTGCCCTCCCTGCTGACTCCTGGCATTTCCCGGGATGAACAGGACGGCGGGGGGCTGCTGGCCCTGACACCGCCCTCCTGGGAATCCCGCTGCCCTCCCTCCACATTTGGGAAGGAATGTGAGCCCTGCCCGCCCGGGCCGTGCCGAGCCGGGCTGCCCGCGGCTGTCGGGGCGGGTGAGCCGCTGGCTCCCTGGGATCCTTCCAGCAGGGTTTATTCCCTGGGCTTCCCTCTGAGCCGCGCTCCTCGGCGCAGACGAGGAGAAGGAGCCGTTAAATGTGGATATTAAGTAGTGTTTTTACTTCATTCAGTGCCCCTTTGGGGAAGCTCTGCCCCGCTGATGGGTGAGCAGCGCCAGCAGAGGGAATTCGGCACGGGCAGATGGGGATGGGGCGAGAGGGAATGGCTTTGGAGTAAAGAGGAGAGGCGGAGATGGGATTTTGGGCAGGAATTGTCCCCTGGGAGGGTGTTGAGGCCCTGGCACAGGGTGCCCAGAGCAGCTGTGGCTGCCCCTGGATCCCTGGCAGTGCCCAAGGCCGGGTTGGAGCACTCCGGAGCAGTGGAAGTTGTCCCTGCCATGGCACAGGGGTGGAACAGGATGGGATTTGAGGTCACTCCCAACCCATTCCACGGCTCCTCTGAGGTGCCCTGGGGCTCCTCTGAACTGCCCAGGAGCTTCCCTCTCACAAACCAGCAGGAAATCTCCCTTTCCATGCAATCCCAGGGAGCCAGCTGCTCCCAGCGCCTGCAGCTCCCTCCCCGGGTGCGCAAACATCCACGGGCTGGGGACAAACCCTTATCCCATCATTTTTACTCCCACGTTTCAGTGGAGTGAGGCCCCCACAAACCCCGTTTATCCCCATCCCTGTCATTTCCAGGTTTGGAGATGCAATTCCCAGTGCTCCCGTTGCCTCCGTTGTGACTCCCAGCTGATGTTTTCTCCCCGAGGCCGTGCTCACGCCAATCCTCACAAGTCAGTCTGCAAATATCCCTGCCAGCCCTTAATGACCTGCTAAAAATACCAGGAATGATTCATCTCCTGATCTATGGAAATGGGAATTATTCGCTCTTGGCAGCTCCTGGCCCTGGGCTGCTGGGGGACGCGAGAATGAGCAGATCAGGGAATGCTGAAGGGGTTTTTCTTCTGTTTCAGGGGAATAAAAACATTTTCTACAGACCCAGGTGGGTTTTCCGTGGCCGTGGGTGATCCCTGGGGAGGTCTCAGGACTTCTCCAAGCTGCTGTCCCCGAATTCGGTCAGGAATGTCCAACTTCATTAATGTAATTTTTAGGCAGAAGTGTTTGAACAGCAATAATTTTAACCAGGGATGTTCCAAACTGTGTTTTTCAGAGCCCTACAAAGGCTCAGTATCTCCTAATCTTTTAATAGGGGCTGCTTAAACGCCCTAATAAGAAAATAAGGGCGGTCGTAATAACTTCTTTTTAATTGAAATAATCCCATTGGACTTGTTAAAGTGGTTTGAGGTTTAATTCCAAACCTCCCCAGCCCTGCAGGATGTTTATTGGGAAGGTTTCCCAACCCCTGCCACACAATGAGGCGCAAAATTCCTCAAATCCTGCACTTCCCCAGCTCTCCTGGGGCAGCTCAGGGTCCCCAGACGAGCGGGATCCCGAAGGGAGATGTAAATCTTCCGTGGGGCCGGGATTTATTTGGGAATGGATTTAATTTTGGCAGCTGCTGGCTGGGAATAAAATCGCCTTCCAGAAACCCGCAGCAGTTTGTGAGAGCGTCCCCTTAACGAAATCCCAATTATCGCCCTCAGATAACCCGTTCGCTCCTGGAATTTCCAATTCCCTTTCTGCAGGGGATGAGGATCCTAGAGCCAGGCTTGGGCTCCAGGGACTCCAGGGAGCAAGGAACCACATACATCTCCTTTTCCCATCCGTGGCTGTTTTTACGGTGTGAATCGGAACGCGGCTGGGAGCGGGAGGGTTTGGGAGAAGTTCCCAGAGGGAGCTGGGGGGTGCGGGCAGGAGCTGCTCCCAGTGAATGGAGCAGGCTGGAAGAGGAGCGGGATCAGACATCCCTTTGGAGCCCTGTTTATGGGAACGCGCTTTTATCGCCCTGCCGAGGAAGGAGAGAGTGGCTGTGTTTAACACAGAAGGAAAATATTTACGTTAACCGCAGAACTTCCCCGGCTCCGGCTCCCGGCGCTCGGCAGCAGGGTTCCTGCGGATTCCGGAGCCTCCCCTGATCCCGGAGCGCCCGTGTGGGATCTCTGGGGGGTCTGTGGCAGCAGCAGCTCTGCGGTGTCACCGTCACCTCGGCCCCTCCCCGTCCCTCTGGGTGGCTGGGACACGGGCGTGGCAAATCCGAGGTGAAAATGGGATCGTGGGCTTTATTCCCAGCGGGATGGAGGGGTCAGTGCGGAGCCCCGGAAGGAGCTGGGGGATCGGGGAACGTGGGCTGCCAAGGGAAGGGAGGGAGAGCAGGAATTAATGAGCAGGAATTCCACTCCGGAAGGGTTTGGGAGTGCCGAGCCAGGGCTCCATCCCCCGGGCAGCTCCTGGGGAACGCAAAATCCCGAGGATCTGCCCCAGGAGAAGGCGCCGTGTGCAGGTCGGGATCCCGATCCCGATCCCAGTCCCGGGGGATCCCAAAGCCGGGGTAGTGTGGCCGAGCGGTCTAAGGCGCTGGATTAAGGCTCCAGTCCCTGCGGGGGCGTGGGTTCGAATCCCACCGCTGCCAGCTCTGTTTTAGCACCTCACGAACATGGGCGAGCTCCTGAGGATTCCCTTGGGAATTTCAGGATGTGATCCAGGGGCTGGAGCTGCTTGGGGCAGGGCAGGGATCCATTCGGGGTGGGATTTGGGCAGGAATTGTTCCCTGGGAGGGCGGCATTCCCTGGCACAGGGTGCCATCAGTCACAGCTGGGGCTGTCCCTGGATCCCTGGAGTGTCCCAGGCCAGGCTGGATGGGGCTGGAGCAGCCGGGGGCAGTGGGAGCTGTCCCTGCCACGGTGGCACTGCGGTCACTCTGAGGTCACCTAAATCCAAGCCAGGCCATTCTATGAAAAGCCACAAACGCAACCCCGGTCATTCGTGGTTATTCTCAGCCGGGGCTGTTCGGGGGGGCTGAGACACAAAATTAATTACATTAATTATCCAAAAATGGGTGTGCAGGGTGTGGCTGCTGCCAGCACTGGCGGAGCCGATTCTGCCAAAGCTGATGGATGGGGTGGGAGCGGGCAGGAGTGTGCTTTGGGAGGAGGATGGACACAAGGAGAGATTCCTTCTGGGCTTTGGGAGCAGGATGGACACGAGGAGAGATTCCTTCTGTGCTTGGGGAGCAGGATGGACATGAGGAGAGATTCCTTCTGCGCTTTGGGAGCAGGATGGACACGAGGAGAGATTCCTTCTGTGCTTTGGGAGGAGGATGGACACGAGGAGAGATTCCTTCTGCGCTTTGGGATGAGGACGGACACAAGGAGAGATTCCTTCTGTGCTTGGGGAGGAGGAGGATGGACACAGGAGAGATTCCTCCTGTGCTTTGGGAGCAGGATGGACACGAGGAGAGATTCCTCCTGTGCTTTGGGAGCAGGATGGACACGAGGAGAGATTCCTTCTGTGCTTTGGGAGGAGCAGGATGGACACGAGGAGAGATTCCTTCTGTGCTTTGGGAGCAGGAGGATGGACACAGGAGAGATTCCTCCTGTGCTTTGGGAGCAGGATGGACACGAGGAGAGATTCCTTCTGTGCCTTGGGAGGAGGAGGAGGAGGATGGATGGACATGAGAGTTTCCTTATGCGCTTTGGGAGGAGGAGGATGGATGGACATGAGAGTTTCCTTATGCGCTTTGGGAGGAGGAGGAGGAGGATGGCTGTGCCTCACACGGAGCCCTGGGGCTGGAGCTGTTCTCATTGCATCATCTCCACGGGCTCCGCACATGAAAGGAGATCGTTTGTTAATTGTGGGATGTTAACTGTCGCAAGCCCTCGATAAACGGAATCCCTGACTTTCGGCGTGACAATGAGCGCTTCGTTAATGAGCCATCCGCCGTTAATGAGCCATGCCCGGAGCACCCCTGCGGGAGCGGGAGGAGCTGCGGGAGAGCCCCAGCGCTGGTGTCCCCAGGGTGTCACACGCACCCGGGAATGCCCCGAGGAGGATGCACTTCATCCCGGTGGATAAATTCCTCCCAGTTCCCTCCATGGCTGAGCCCCCAGGCCGCGGTTGCTTTCCAAGAACTTTTCCTGCCCGGGCCGCGCAGCTCCCGGAGCGCCGGGTGCAGAGGAGCCGCTGGGTCTGATGCCGGCAGTTTTATCTTTGCTGTGTTCCATGTTCTGCACTGCCCAGGTGCGGCTCTGAGCTCACACTCGGCGTCACTCAGCTCTCTGCTCACAGCAGCCACACAAAACAAATCCTGTTCCTGCTGCACGCCAAGGACAACTCTCAGCCCCAAAGCACAAACAAGGGAGGAGCGAGAGGGATGGGAGCTCACAGCCTGGAGCTGGGATGGGACAATTAAACACCAATGTGCAAATGGACCAAAACTTATAAAAGTGTGAGACCTTGTGACTGTTTGTCCATTTTGTGTCCATTTTGTGTCCATTTTGTGTCCATTTTTTGCCCATTTTGTGCCCATTTAGTGCCCATTTTCTGTCCATTTTGTGCCCATTTTGCTTCCACCTTGGGTGTGTCCCTGCCCAGGCTCTTGTCATGCCCAAGGTGTCCTAAAGGCCTTTCAATAAATCCCTACTTCATTCTCCGGCTCTGTCCAGTCTCTGTTCCAGCTCAGCCTTCCCCAGGGCATCAGTTTCATCCCTCCCTGCCCCAGGCCGCTCCTCATTCCCATCCCCATCCCTGACCCGGATGAAAACGCTCTTCCTCCTCTCCGGACTCGCTGGAAAGCAAGCGGCTCATTTTCAGCACAAGTCGCAGAAAAGAGATTAAATCTCGTCACTAATGAGACCAGCCTGGCTCAGGACAATATTAATATTAATCGGATTAAGTCGAGTTTAAGAGGAAACCATGTTTAACTTAATGCCTGTAATAAATGAGGAGGAAGGGAGGGAAGTTTTTCCTCCTCTATTAAAAAAAGCCAGAGCAGGACATAAATAACATTTGAGAGATGCCGCGGCAGGGCAGCGACTGCAGGGACTGCACGGGCGCCTTGGAGAGATCCCCTCCGCCCAAACCATCCCCTGAGCCCGTGTCACATGAGGAAAGTGTCCCCTTGTCCCCTTGTCCCCTTGTCCCCATGCCACGCCCACGGTGCCGCGGGAATCCTGAGATCCCGGCAGGAATTGCGTTTGTTTGGTTACCGGGGCATTTTATTGACTCTCGGACATTACTGAAAGGGAAAACTTTTTAGTTTCAGTGGGATTTTTTTTTTTTTTAAGGCCAGGCCGAGCCTGTGGTCTGAAGAGAGAGATTTAATCCCCCAAATAAATGTGTAGGGCTGTAACGAACGAGGCCGTGTCCTGTTTAATGCCGTTATTATCTCACAGCAGTGCAAACAGGATGTTCCTGCTCCCCTGGGCAGATTTGCCACAGGAGAATGATTTAACTGCGCTTTGCTGCGCCTTCTCTCTGTCAAAAACCTCCGGGGGAATTCGGACAAATGGAACCGGAGCACGCCGGGCTCAGGAAGGGGGCCCCAAACCTGGGTGCCCCAAACCTGGGTGTCAAACCTGCCCCACTGCATGTCCCAAACCTGCCCCACTGTGTGCCCCAAACCTGCCCCACTGTGTGCCCCAAACCTGGGTGCCTCAAACCTGGGTGTCAAAACCTGCCCCACTGAATGCCCCAAACCTGCCCCACTGAGTGCCCCAAACCTGGGTGCCCCAAACATGGGTGTCCCAAACCTGGGTGTCACAAACCTGGGTCCCCCAAACCTGGGTGTCAAAACCTGCCCCACTGAGTGCCCCAAGCCTGCCCCACTGTGTGCCCCAAATGTGGGTGTCCCAAACCTGGGTGTCACAAACCTGCCCCACTGAGTGCCCCAAGCCTGCCCCACTGTGTGCCCCAAACCCGGGTGCCACAAACCTGGGTCCCCCAAACCTGGGTGTCAAAACCTGCCCCACTGAGTGCCCCAAACCTGGGTGTCACAAACCTGGGTGTCAAAACCTGCCCCATTGAGTGCCCCAAACCTGCCCCACTCTGTGCCCCAAACCTGCCCCATTGAGTGCCCCAAACCTGCCCCACTCTGTGCCCCAAACCTGCCCCATTGAGTGCCCCAAACCTGCCCCTCTGAGTGTCCCAAACCTGCCCCACTCTGTGCCCCAAACCTGCCCCACTGCATGTCCCAAACCTGCCCCACTGTGTGCCCCAAACCTGCCCCATTGGATGTCCCAAACCTGCCCCACTGTGTGCCCCAAACCTGCCCCACTGAGTGCCCCAAACCTGCCCCACTCTGTGCCCCAAACCTGCCCCACTGCATGTCCCAAACCTGCCCCATTGAGTGCCCCAAACCTGCCCCACTGCATGTCCCAAACCTGCCCCATTGGATGTCCCAAACCTGCCCCATTGAGTGCCCCAAACCTGCCCCACTGCATGTCCCAAACCTGCCCCATTGGATGTCCCAAACCTGCCCCACTGTGTGCCCCAAACCTGCCCCACTGAGTGCCCCAAACCTGCCCCACTCTGTGCCCCAAACCTGCCCCACTGCATGTCCCAAACCTGCCCCATTGAGTGCCCCAAACCTGCCCCACTGCATGTCCCAAACCTGCCCCATTGGATGTCCCAACCCTGCCCCACTGAGTGCCCCAAACCTGCCCCACTGTGTGCCCCAACCCTGCCCCACATGGTCCCTGCTCTGCCGAGGCTCCCCAAAGGTCCCCTGAGGGGTTTTGGGGTCTCGGAGTCACTCTGTTTTCTCTGGACCCCCTCGGTGTGTGGGGTCGGGGTGGGGTCAGCTCTCCTGCCCCCATTCCCAGGAGTGGCCTGGGACAGGGAGATCCCACAGCCGGGAATTCCTGAGCTGGAGAGCCCAAACGTGAGGAGATGGTGGATGCCAGGCTCTGCTTTCGCCAGGCCTTGTTTGGAAGCAGAGGAGATCTTGGGACGCCGCTCCCGAAAACCGAAACCCGTGGGAATCCCGGTGATCCTCTCCACCTCCCCTTGCTGCTGGGCTGGAAATTCCTCCGCTTCCCAACGCCGGGATCCTACAGACCTTCGGGAGAAGGATGAAAGGGATGGAATGAGGGCAGAGACATTCCTGCCGCGCCCCAGACGATTCCGCTGCTCCTCGGGGCGCTGGGGGCTCGTGCCCATCCCTGCAGACCTTTCTGTTTTCCCTGGAGCAGTAATGGATATTTATGGGCTGCCCGCTCGTGCTCACGTCTCCCAGCTGAGATGACGCCGTTCCCTCGGCACGGCGTGTGCCCCAAAACCGGGGGGGAGCGCTCAGGGATTCCGGGCTCCCGGCGCCGAGGGAGCAAAGCAATCAATTCCATTAATTAACCTCGGAGGGGCCTGGTTCAGTGGCGGGGATTGGAGGACCAGGTTTTGGGGTGTCGCCCCGCACCGGGGGTGTTGTGGCTGTTTTATGGCAGGATCACGGGGTCCTCCTGCTGGGAGGGACTCACGGGGATCACGGATCCAACCCCTGCCCCACACCCCGGCAATCCCCCCGTGCCTGGGATGTTTCCTGCCGTGCCTCTCCCTGGCTGTCATCCCCCCCTGCACCTCCCCTCCACAGGAAAGAATTTCCTCTCTCCTGAATTCCTGCTGTTCCCGTGCTCCAAGGAGCTGTTATTCATCAAATTCCCTGCTTAAGGAGCTGCTTCACGTCCCTAATTTATATCATTTCCATTCCCCTGAAAAACACTCCTTAAAGCTCATCCCACCCCTGCCATGGCAGGGACAGCTCCCACTGCCCCAAACACCAGTGTCCAACCTGGCTTGGGCACTGCCAGGGATCCAGGGGCAGCCACAGCTGCTCTGGGAATTCCATTCCATCCCAGGGAACAATTCCTGATTCCCAATCTCCCATCCATCTCTGCCCTCTGGCAGTGGGATCCATTCCCTGTGTGCTGTCCCTCCATCCCCTGTCCCCAGCCCCTCTCCAGCTCTCCTGGAGCCCCTTTAGGCCCTGCCAGGGGCTCGGAGCTCTCCCTGGATCCTTCTCCTCTCCAGGTGAGCACCCCCAGCTCTCCCAGCCTGGCTCCAGAGCCTCCTCTGGACTGATTTTGGGGTTTTTTAAATTATTTTTTTAATTAAAACACGTCCATAAAGCACCGGCAGTAATGCACTTTCCACTCCAGGGTGTTTATTTTATCGACATGGAGCAAATCTTGGCACCTCCTCACCCGAATTTATTCGACAAACGGGAGCGAGCCTCGGTGGGTGTGGCTCAGGAGACTCATTAGGGGTGAGGCTCCTCATCACAGGTGATCCCAATTAAGGGTGATGAGCCTCATTAGGGGTGAGGCTCCTCATCACAGGTGATCCTTGTTAGGGGTGATGAAACTCATTAGGTGTGATCCCCATCACAGGTGATCCCAAATCAGGGTGATGAGCCTCATTAGGGGTGAGGCTCCTCATCACAGGTGATCCTTGTTAGGGGTGATGAGCCTCATTAGGGGTGATCCCCATCACAGGTGATGTTAATTAAGGGTGATGAGCCTCATTGGGGTGATCCCCATCACAGGTGATCCCAATTAAGGGTGATGAGCCTCATTAGGGGTGAGGCTCCTCATCACAGGTGATCCTTGTTAGGGGTGATGAAACTCATTAGGTATGATCCCCATCACAGGTGATCCTAATTAAGGGCGATGAGCCTCATTAGGGGTGACCCCCATTAGGGGTGATCCCCATCCCGGCTGTTCCCGATCCCGGCTGATCCCGGTTTCCGTTAATGAGGAGCACACCACGGTGGGGGATTTTTGGGATGGGGTCCCTGCGGTGACACCCCGGGGGGCTCAGGGCAGCCCTGGGGGCGCCGGTGGCCCCGGTGCCCTGTGGCCGGGCTGTCCCCATCCCTGTCCCCATCCCTGTCCCCATCCCTGTCCCCGTCCCTGTCCCCATCCCTGTCCCCATCCCTGTCCCCATCCCTGTCCCCATCCCTGTCCCCGTGTGCCCACTCCGGTGCCGGGAGCACCCTGCATCCATCCTTGGCTCCTTCCCTGGCCAGGCCCGAGCTCTGTCATTTCTCTTTGGTTTGAACTCGCTCTTCACATCAAAGCCCTGCGGAGCCGCTCGTTAAGATGCGATTTAATGAGCCGCGCTCGTGGTCCCGGAGGTTTTTCCAGGCTCTGGAGGAGCCGGGGCTGGGCTGAGCAGGACAAACGCTCCCCCTGCCAGACGCGAACCAGGGCGGTGATGTGGTTTGGGGGCCGATTTTCAGCAAATCCCGGGGTTTGGGGCCCCTGTGCGCTCCCCACATCCCCGAGAGCGCTGTTCTCCCGTGCCCGGCTGCAGGAGGTGACCCGGCCTTGGGAGCTGTGATTTGGGGAAAGTGTGGGGTCGGGAACAGGGGGTCTGGGGGTACGGGGGACACGGGGCTGGGACCCCACAGCCAGCGGGGGCACGGGGGAGGAGGAAGCGCCAGGATCAGGGGCAGGTGTGGAGAGCAGGACTGGGGTGTGCCCGGGCATCACGGGGAGATCCTTCTCCTCCAGCCCGGGACGCTCTCTGTGTTCTCCCAGGGCCCTGGGGGTTCGTTCCCCTGAGGGGTTCAGCGTTTCCACAGGGGACGTTCCCTGGGCAGGGCTGCAGCTGCAGCCTTCCCCCGGCACAGGGAAGGATTTATCCATGCGTCAGCCGGGATTTCTGACGCTTCCCAGGCCGGGGCTCAGCCTGGGGCTCCCACTCGCAGCTCCAGGCTGGACACAAGGGAAGTTCTGCTGCAGTCCCCTCCTTGGAGACCAGGCTGGAAAAGGTCCTGGGCATCCCCTGCTCAGAGGGGTTGGGCTGGAGCCTCCTGAGGTCCTTTACAACGTGGAAGAGCCTCAGCATCCAGGATTTAAATCTTATTTTCAGGGCATAAACAACTGTTTCCAATCAATCCCCAGTTCTCGGTTCCCAAAGGCGTCTTCTGCAGAATTTATGCTTCTCAGGATCTGGACTCAGAGGGGAGATGGAACAGCTGATTCACTTAAAAAAAAAATTTAAAAAAAGTTCTTTACGTGCGTCCTGTAATAAAAGTCAAAGTTGTTTTGAAAGCTTTGCTCTGTGAAATACAAGCACAGAGAGAAGTGACACGTGTTAACAAACCCCTGTCTTTTCTATCTGGAAAACTCGTGCACATGGAAATTCCTTCTCCACATCCAGGAGGCGTTTTTTCCTCACCATTCCATCATAAATGGAATTAATCTCCGTGGCTGTCCCGGCTTTGGGAGCTGCAGGGGGGTGGACGGGGCTGAGCTCAGCCTTGGTGCTGTCACCTCAGCTGGGGACATCGTGGGGACACCGGGGGTGTCCGTGGGAGCCCCGGGACGGGGCAGCCCCAGCTTCTCCTGCCAGGACCTGTCCCGTGTCCCAGGCCCTGCAGAATCCCCCTGCAGCCGCTGCCCGTGTGTTGGAGTCCAGGGCATTCCTTTGGGTGCCCTGGAGGGTCAGGGACCTGGGCAGGGGGGTCTGGGACCCCAGCCCAGAGCCCAGGGCTCAGAGAGACACTGGATTTGATCTCAGTCCACGGGAAAAACTTCCTACACTGAGAGAAGGTTTACAGGCCACAAGAATGTGAAAAATAGTAGTTTAGCTTATCACAGAATGAGAAAATAATAGTTTTAGGTTCCTAGCATTGAAGTGAATGGGGACAAGATGGAGAATTTGGGGCGTTGTCTCCTTCTCCTTCTCCTTCCCTCACTCCATTTCTGCATTGACGTGGCACAAAGTAGTTAGTGAGGATTGGATCAGAGTAAAGATGACCTTTTTAGTAATAGTGATAGACATTGGTAAGAAATAGTAAATAGGAAATACATAGCAATTAGTATAAAAGATAAGGACAGCCCAGCTCGGGGGGAGACGTGAGGAATCCATGCAGCTGCGAACATCTTGTCAGACTCTGAGAGAATTGTAAGATAAGAAACAAAAACACGAAGTATGCAACCTTGAAAAATCTAAACCTGAGAACTCCGTCTCTTCCTTCGGCTCGGCTCAGAGCTGTGCAGGGGGGCAAAGGACCCTGAAACCACCTCAATGTTGGGGTAAGCCCCCGACACCCGTGGACCTGCTGCGTGCAGAATCTCCGTGCCCACCACCCGGGGCGAGCTCAGCCTTTTCCTGGCCCGTGGAGCTTTCCCAGAGCTGCCTCAGTTCTCAGTCCTGCTGCGCCCCAGGGATCCTGGCCCAGGAGCCGTTCTGGAGCCCCCTGACCCTCCCAGCCGCGTCTCCTCACCGCTCCACGGTGGGAACCGAATACACAGAGCACGTTCACAGCCTTGCCGTAAACTCACACAGACGGAGGTTTGAAACAGAGCTGGACGTCGGGCTTTGAGATGTTTGGAGCATAGAAAGTTTCTGAGCTGCAAAAAATACAAAACAATTGTTTGCATCGTAAGGTGTTGGTGTGGTGTTTATTGATTTGATTAAGCACACGTTTGTAAATTTTTAGCATCAGTCTATTGGCTAAAAAACTTTTTAAAGGCTTTGGAACAAGGAGAACTTTGGTTTCTGTTGTTAAGGAGTGAGTTTTACCATCTTTTGTGTCTCCACCTTCACTGAGACCGACAGTGGAATAGAAAACTCCTGGAACGTCCCTCGGTCACCCCGTCCCGATATTGGTGACAA
This sequence comes from Hirundo rustica, assembly GCF_015227805.2. Lineage (NCBI taxonomy): Eukaryota > Metazoa > Chordata > Aves > Passeriformes > Hirundinidae > Hirundo > Hirundo rustica. Next base: position 767,207 of record NC_053458.1, on the reverse strand, counting down.
GATCCAACAGTCCACGCCACCAAGCTCATCAAAACACATCCCCTTCCACTGTAAGGATGATCCTGGAGTCTTTTCCATCCCTTTCCAACCTCATTCCACAGTCCCGTGGTCCTCGCTCAAAGCAGCTCTCCGGGAGAACGTCGCGTTTTCCTCCAACGCATTCAGCTTCAGCCTCCCGGCTCTCGTGTGCTGAACCCCCGGGAAAGAGCTGGGAATGGAAAATCTGCTGGAGAATCCGTGCCCTGCGGAGGAAATCTGGCACACGGACTCCAGAGGAGGAGCCTAAACAAACAGAATAACATCAATAAACCGCGAGGAGCCAGGAGAGCTCGGGTGCCGCTGCTGCCCCGGGGACGCTCGGCTCCTCCGAGCCCTTCCCGCTGCAGCCGGGTGTGGATTTGCAGGAGAGGGGCTCAGGGGGGTGAGCACAAGGAGGGGCCAGGAATTGGGGAGATTTCCCCTCCTGGCTGCTCGGGGCTGGGCTGGGCCGGTGCTGCCCGCTGGGGACAGACCAGGCTGGGCACCCCTGGGCACCCCTGGGCACCCTGGCTGTGCCACTGTGACCGCAGAGCCCCCAGAACGGGTCAGTGCTCCTCCCAGGGCTGGCACAGCCCCGAGCTCAGCTGGCTCTGCCCGTGTCCCACCGGTGCCACTGCGACCTGAGAGCCCCCAGAACGGGCCACTGCTCCTCCCGGGGCTGGCACAGCCCCGAGCTCGGCCGGCAGGGACAGGAGATGGAGCTGGGGCTGGAGATGGGGCAGGAGATGGGGCAGGAGATGGAGCAAGGACAGGGACAGGAGCAGGAGCTGGAGCAGGGGAAGGAGCAGGAGCAGAGCAAGAGCAGGAGCAGCAGCAGCAGGGTCAGGAGCAGGGACAGGAGCAGGGGAAGGAGCAGGAGCAGGAGCAGGAGCAGGAGCAGGGGAAGGAGCAGGAGCAGGAGCAGAGCAAGAGCAGGAGCAGCAGCAGCAGGGTCAGGAGCAGGGATAGGAGCTGGAGCAGCAGCAGCAGCAGGAGCAGGGACAGGAGCAGGGGAAGGAGCAGGAGCAGGGGAAGGAGCAGGAGCAGAGGCAGGAGCAGGAGCAGGAGCAGGGGCAGGAGCTGGAGCAGGAGCAGGGGCAGGAGCTGGAGCAGAGCAAGAGCAGGAGCAGGGGCAGGAGCAGGAGCTGGAGCAGGAGCAGGAGCAGGAGCAGAGGCAGGAGCAGAAGCAGAGCAAGAGCAAGAGCAGGAGCAGGGGCAGGAGCAGGAGCAGCAGGATCAGCAGGATCAGCAGGACAGTCCCCTCTGCACAGGGACATGGCCCTGGCACCCCCTGGCACCCCGGGGCTTCCCCTGGGCTGTCTCCTGCCCCCTGAGCCCCAGATGTGCCCCTGAGCCCCAGATGTGCCCCCTGACCCCCAAAAGTGCCAGGGAGAGCCCCCAGCTCCGGGCTCTGACACCCCCAAGCCAGCCCCAGCAGCCCAGGAGCGTCCCCTGCTCGGTGACACCGAGGCCACCCCCAGCTCGGGGTGCTGGGGCTCCTGCGCTGCTGGGACCTCACATTCCGTGGATCTTGGCAGGATACCCAGGAGAACAAACCCTGGCTCCCTAGCAGGGGGAAAAACTCGCGTTTTCCTTGTATTTATTTATTTGAAACAACTTCCTCTGCTGCTCTCCATCGCGGTGCTGTGCACAGCTCCCGGTGCTGTTGGTTCTCAGGGACAAAACAATCCCCAGGTGCCACAACCCCCGCTGAATCTCCCCAGAACCCAGCTCTGGAGGAGATTTAACCCACCCCCAGCCCCTCTGCCGCCTCCTCCGTGCTGCATCTTGCAAAATTAGAAGCAGCAACCTTTCAGAGAAATAAACTCCTGGGTTTAAATCCGGCCCTTTCCCAGAGGCTCGAGGTGGGACGGTGCAGGGGATGTTCTTGGGGACGTTCTTGGTGGAGAGCAGCACCGATGTGATATTTTTTGCCGGTGTTCCAGGGCTGGGGCAGGGTGGGCACCTGTCCCCTCGGCACATCCCCGTGGCTGAGGGACGTTGGGATGTCACCTCACACCCAAAACTGTCCCTTGGTGTCACCGAGACACACAAAGAAATCACATGCAGACAAGAGATTTTCGCAGAGGTCTTCTGATCCAGCTCCCAGCTGAAAGAGCGGAGAGAAGAGACCCCTTTGTTTAGTTTTTACTTTTTATACATTTGTGGGTCCAGCAGAAGATTGGCTTTTTGGGGTTTCCACCCCTCAGCCTCAGTGGCCAGACGGATTGTCAGTTACAATTGTTTTCAGGTTAGAAATATGCAAACAAAGGACAGAGAATGAAAAACAAAGGATTTGTTTATGTTACTTCTGTGGGAAAGGTAGAAAAAGGGCTCTGATATTCTACAGTAACTAAAAGATCTGACTCCATTTATGAAAATCAAAAGGCTAATAAAGAAACTCAGAAAAACCAGGGTAACATCTTGGCAGCCCACGGGGACAGGGCCAGGGTCACATCCGTGCCACGGGGACAGGGCCAGGGTCACATCCGTGCCACGGGGACAGGGCCAGGGTCACATCAGTGCCACGGGGACAGGGCCAGGGTCACATCAGTGCCACGGCCTCAGGACAAGGATTGGGGTGAGGGGAGTGAAGGGGGGCTGGGATGGGATTCCCAGAGCAGCCGTGGATCCCTGGAGGTGTCCCAGGCCAGGCTGGACGGGGTTTGGAGCAGCATGGGACAGTGGGAGCTGTCCCTGCCCTGGGATGAGATGATTTTAACGCCCCCTCCCAAGCCAAACCAGCCTGGCATTCCGTGTTTCTGGGTAATTCCCTCTTTTTCAAAACTGCCAAAAGCCTTTGCCAGGTTTGCTGCTTCAGCTCCGCTTCCACCCCTGTTCCCTGCCCCACACCCCCAGATTCCCTCCCGGGCTCCCCTGGAAGCTTGAGGGCAGCTCCTGGCCCTGGATCCTGCTGGAACTGGGGCATGGCCCCACACCTGCCCAGGACTGAGAGAAATGGGAACAAAGGAGCTAAAAAAGGGAAACCCTGCTCAGAAAGCAAAGAAAGTCCGTGGAGAGGAGACGGGGGAGAAACTGGACGGGATTATCCAGATGGAAAAGCCTGAGCTGCTCTGCCATAATTGGTATTTATGGAGCAGGGGAGAGCTCTGGCACCGTGTTTGGTGCCATGGCAACTGCTGGTGCCAAAGGATCAATGAATAAACAGATGGAAATAAATAAACGGCGATGCAGGCAGGATGTGGGGGAGCAGAGCCTGCTCCTGCTGCCCCCAGGTTAAAGTGCTGCTGTGCAGAGAGAGAAACGAACTGCAGAGACCCGAGCTGCAGCGGTGCAGGGCAGCTGCAGTCGGCTCAATCCGTTTGTTTCCCGTTTATTTCCCGTTTAATTCCTATTTATTTCCCGTTTATTTCCCGTACCTGAGGGAGCTGCAAGGGTGGAGGTCAGGCTGACACATCCACAGCTCCTGCCAGCAGCTGCCTTTAGGGGCTTCAGTATTTCAGATTCTGAGTTTGCAGCCAGGAGCAGCAGCAGCAGGAGCAGGGGAAGGAGCAGGAACAGGAGCTGGATGAGGAGCAGGAACTGGGAGAGGAGAAGAAGCAGGAGCTGGGGCAAGAACAGGAGCTGGAACAGGAGCAGAAACAGGAGCAGGAGCTGGATGAGGAGAAGAAGCAGGAACTGAGGCAGGAACAGGAGCAGGGACAGGAGCAGGATCAGGAGCTCTGTCAGGAGCAGGAGCAGGAGCAGGAGCAGGAGCAGGAGCAGGAGCAGGAGCTCTGTCAGGAGCAGGGACAGGAACAGGAACAGGAGCAGGAGCTGGAGCAGGGACAGGAGCAGCAGGAGCAGGAGCTCTGTCAGGATCAGGAGCTCTGTCAGGAGCAGGAGCAGGAGCAGGAGCAGGAGCTCTGTCAGGAGCAGGAGCAGGGACAGGAGCAGGAGCAGGAGCAGGAGCTCTGTCAGGAGCAGGAGCAGGAGCAGGAGCTCTGTCAGGAGCAGGATCAGGATCAGGAGCTCTGTCAGGAGCAGGGACAGGAGCAGGAGCAGGAGCAGGGACAGGAGCAGGAGCAGGGACAGGAGCAGGAGCAGGAGCAGGAGCAGGGACAGGAGCAGGAGCAGGAGCAGGGACAGGAGCAGGAGCAGGAGCAGGAGCAGGAGCAGGGACAGGAGCAGGAGCAGGAGCAGGGACAGGAGCAGGATCAGGATCAGGAGCTCTGTCAGGAGCAGGAGCTCTGTCAGGAGATGGATCAGGATCAGGAGCTCTGTCAGGAGCAGGATCAGGATCAGGAGCTCTGTCAGGAGCAGGAGCAGGGACAGGAGCAGGAGCAGGAGCAGAACAGGATCAGGAGCTCTGTCAGGAGCCCCACGAGTGCTGCCTGACGCTGCTGTTCCAGGAGCTTTCACTGCAGAGGGAAGGAAGCGGTTTGAGGGTTGGTTTTGCTCAGAGCTGTGGTTCTTCTGAACGAGGGAAGTTGTCCTGCTCCAGAGCACTCTGAGTCAGGGCTTTTTGCAAGAAAAGAAGTAGTTTAAAGAATAAGTTAATGACAGACGAGCCACGTGCATCTCTGCTGGGAAAGCAAAACCAGCCTCCGCCCTGCTTTGATCTATTTTGGTGCTGGATTAAAGGAACTCCAAAGGTCCCTCCCAACCCAAACTGTTCTGTGATTCTGTGATTCTGCAGCCCTGTGGAAGGCTGAAAAAAAAAAAAGCCTGACAGATGGAACACTGGGTTTGGGGTTATTTTGGGGGTGGTGTTGTGTTCTTGTGGGTTTTTTTGGTTTTTGTTTTGTTTGTTTGTTTGTTTTTGTTTTTGTTTTTGGTTTTTGGTTTTGTTTTGTTTTTTTTTTTTTTTTTTTTTTGTTTTTTTTTTTTTTTTGTTTGTTTTGTTTTTGTTTTGTTTTGTTCTTGATTGTTTGTTTTGTTTTGCCCCTGTTCATGCTTTAGTGTTACAATCCAGTCTGGAAGAAAACGTCACAACTGGAGCCAAGGGGAGTCACAGAACCACAGAATATCCCGAGCTGGAAAGGATCCACAGGGATCCTCAAGCCCAATCTTCACTATTCACTGGGAAGAGTGGAAATGGACAGATGTGGTTACAGATAAAATCCCAGTGGGAGCAGGAACAGGGCACGGGCTGTGGCACTCAGAGCTCGGGCTGGTGACAAGGTGGGGATGGGTCAGAGGTGGGATTTGGTGCTCCTGGAGAGCTTTTCCAACCTCACTAATTCTGCAGGTCCTCCCTTCCTTGTGGCTCATTCTAAGAAGGATGATTTCTCTCCCGTTCCCCGTCCGCACCCCCACTGGAGGCTGCGCTGTCCTTTGGGGAGAGAAATTTCCCTTCCAGAGCAGAATTCCTGCTGGGAGGGCACAGAGCCCCCCGGGGGCACTGGGGTGAGGCTCGAGGATTCCCCTTTCTCTGCCTGCCTGGATTTAAACCGAGGGCAGGATCAGGAGCGGGTTTGGGTCCAGGGAAACGCCCGCCTGGGCTGGGCTGGGCTCATCCAGGAGCTCTGCCAGAGCTGGGCTCGGGGTGTCCCTGGGGTCCGTCACCGCTGGAACCCCGGGCACTGGGAATTCCGGAGTTCCTGTGCTGCCAGGCTCTGAGCCCCCAGCAAACACTGCACTGACCTGAGCCCGTGGAACAGCTCCCAAAATGGAGTGACAGCGCTGGGATTGTGGCTGTGGGGTTTGGATAGAAGTGTGTGAGAGCACAGGGTGCAAAACTCAGAGCTGAAGGGTTTAGAATGCAGGAATAGAGATAAAGCAGGATGGGGGATTTAGGGCAGAGGCTGAGTCCTTCTTTTTCACCTTCTTCTTCACGGGTCTGGGTGGGATTTTGTAACTGGGGAGAAAAATCCACATTGAGGGCCAGGGGTGGTTGGTTATTGGGTTAAAAATAAAAATAATTTAGGTGTCATTCCTTAATTGGACAGCTTATCCTTAAAAAGCCTGGTAGAGAGAGAGGTAGGAGCCATTTCTTAGTTTATTAGCTAGAAATGCTGCAGAACTCATGGTTTGTGAGACTACAATATAGATAAAACCAATAAAGATCTGAGTCTGCACACAAAACACCGTCTCACACATTTAATCCCGACCCTGGCAGAAGGAAGATAAAACACAACGCGGCGGTGCCCCGTGCGAGGATCGACCTCACCACCTTCAGATTACGAGACTGACGGATGGATGATGATCCCAAAACGCTGCTTCTGCCCTTGCCCCACGTGGGGCTGACCCCGAGGAGCAGAGGAGCGGCTCCCGTCCCCCTCGTGTCCGGAGGGACGCTCAAAGCCCGGGCTCTGGCAGCTCAGCCCCCAGGAGAGGCACGAGGCAGCCGAGGAAGGAGGATCTGAGGAGGCAGGAGAGCGGCTCCGGGGAAATCGGGGTTGTTCCCACCCGGGGTGAGTGCTCGGGGTCTGCTCCAGGGCTCTGATTAACGCAGGGTTTAATTAAGGCCACCAGGGCTCCCGCGGAAGCTGTTTGGGTTCTGCCCCCACAGGAAATGAACTGGCGTGCTTGGTAAAACGCGCTGCAGTTAATATTTAATGCCACGGCTGAAAGGGAAAATGGAAACAAAAATAAATTACCTTTCTTCGGTGCTTACAGCGGTTTAATTTCACTCTGCAAACACTCAGAATAAAAGAAACACCTTTCAGGCTCCAGCCTGTGGAATTATTAATGTCTTAATAGGTGTAAATGTGCTATTTGTGTTCTCCCAGGCTGCAGAAACCCGCCAGTGGAATAATTCAGCGGGGCAGGGTTTGAATTTCCTTGAATTGCCCTTCCTGTTGGGAAACGGGAAACCTTCCAACCCCTTTCCCCTGCCGGGCCGCCTGCCCTGTCCCCCAGAGCCTGTGGGGCCGGGAGGAGTGGGGCAGGGTCCCAGGGGCTCATCCCAGTGCCCATCCCAGCACGGGGAATGGAGCATCACTCCAGGCTGGAGCTCCCAGAGCTGCCCAGAGAGGCTCCAGCCCCTGGGAGAAGCAGCTTTTCCTAAACCTCCCGTCCAGAAATCCCTGGAGAAAAATTTCCATGAAAGGTCAGGAAAACAAGGGACAGACATAAAATGTCATCGACTGGGTCACGCCCCACAGAATCTGGGGATGCTTGGATCCAGCACGGAAATGAAACCCAAACAGAAACAAAACTCAAACGGAAACCAAACCCAAACGGAAATGAAACCCAAACGGAAATGAAACCCAAACAGAAACCAAACCCAAACGGAAATGAAACCCTAACGGAAATGAAACCCAAACGGAAATGAAACCCAAGTGGAAACCAAACTTAAACCAAACCCAGCATGGAAACCAAACCAAACTGGAAACCAAACCCAAACCAAACCCAACCGGAAACCAAACCCGAACCAAACCCATCATGGAAACCAAACCCAACCGGAAACCAAACCCGAACCAAACCCAACCGGAAACCAAACCCGAACCAAACCCAACTGGAAAAAAAACCCAAAACCAAACTCAGCATGGAAACCAAACCCAACTGGAAATAAAACCCAAATGGAAACAAAACCCACCTGGAAACCAAACTGGAAAGCAAACCCAAACCAAACCAAACCTAAACCAAACCAGCATGGAAACCCAACCCAAACCAAACTCAGCATGGAAACCAAACCCAGCATGGAAACCAAGCTTAAACCAAACCCAGCTGGAAACAAAACCCAAGCCAAACTCAACTGGAAACCAAACCCAGCATGGAAACCAGACCTAACCCAAACTGGAAACCAAACCCAACTGGAAACAAAACGCATGGATGGATGGATGGATGGACGGACAGGGGGATGTGTCCCTGGGAAGTGCCCCTGGCCTCGGGGTGCTGCTGCAGGGCTGTCCCCGTGTGTCCCTGGGCACCTTCACCGGCCCCAGGTGAGACCAGGGGCTGCCAGGAGAGGGGAAATTGATGAGACCTTCAGGGATTTATAATCCCAGAGTCCCAGGCTGGGCTGGGCCTGCCGAGCCCACCTGGTTCCCTGTGCCAGTTCACCCCGCAGCGCCCCGGGGGTGGCAGGAGCTGCGGCCTCCCCGTGACACAGACACAATGAGTGATGTCCCCGCCATTGCACAACCCGGCCAGGATCTTGGGAAACCTCTCCAGGGTTTCAGCACGGCTCCGTCTGCCGGAGTAACGCCGTGTCCCCAGGAGAGAGGATCAGCCACAAACAGCTCAACTCCAAACCAGCTCTGCCCTGCAAACACCCCAGGAAGCTCCGTGGTGTCGTCCTGCAGCCGTGCTGGGCCCTGGGGGAAATCCAGGCACAGAAAATTCTCAAAATCCTGCGCATGCAGGCCCAAACACAAAAATGAATTCGGGGTTGGGCTTGAGACCTCGGAAAAGGCTTCCTGCTTCAGAGACCATAAGCAAGAGTGGGGGTTTGTAGTTTAGGTAGAAACATATTAAGCTAGGTAGTGGGAAGTTTTAAGGTTTTAAAGTTTGGATATAGAACTAGTTACAGAAACAGTAAAAAGTTTTAAGGTGTAAGAATTAGGTTTGTGTGTCACTAAATGATTGGTTAAGAAAGTCAGCACTGGGGCAAAAACATATGAGACAGATTAATTAGCTGCTGGTGTGAGAGCAGAAACAATCTGTGTGGCAGTAAATTATTGTCTAATTAACCTTTAGGACACCCTGTACCCTGCGTTCCCCTGACCGCGGACACCGGATCTCTAACTCACGGGGTGAAGACGTTCTCACTCCCCCACGAGACGGAGGCAATAAATCAACCTTTAAACACCTCTCGGCGGTCCCGTCCCCTTCGTGTGAGCCTGACGGTGCCCCGCGGTGCTGCCGTGCCCAAATCCCCTGGCACCTGTCACCTGCAGCAGGAAAATCCTGCGGGATCAGCGCACACGGAGCTCGCCCCACAGCAGGGACTGGGGCGCCTCAGGGACATCCCAGACGGCTCCAGGATGGATCTGACGGCTCCAGCTCCGTGGAGTTGGACACAAAAAGGGAGGAGAAGCAGTGGGAAGGGCGCAGGTGGCACTGCAGCACCGGTGTCCCCAGCAAGGTTGTCACCAAGCACGTGGTGACAACCTTGGCATGGATAAACACAAGGGCTTTGGGAATAGAGCTGGGCTGTGCTACAGCAGGGCAGGGATGGTGACAGGGACAGGGACAGTGACAGTGACAGTGACAGGGACAGGGACAGGGACAGGGACAGGAACAGGGGCAGGGACAGGGACAGGGACAGGGACAGGGACAGGGACAGGGACAGGGGCAGGGACAGGAACAGGGACAATGACAATGAGAGTGACAGTGACAGGGACAGGGATGGGACAGGGGCAGGGACAGTGAGAGTGACAGGGACAGGGACAATGACAATGAGAGTGACAGTCACAGGGCCAGGGCCAGGGCCAGGGCCAGTGACAATGACAATGACAGTGACAGGGACAGGGACGAGGATAGGGACAGGGACAGGGACAGGGACAGCCCCCAGGGCCAGCCTGGCTGGGGCTGCGGTCACACCTCAGTGCTGGCTGTGGCACAGCCGCCCCTGGAACAGCCGCCCGTGGAACACCAGCCCTTGGAATGCCAGCCTAGAACACCAGCGCTAGGAATGCCAGCCCTTGGAGCAGCAGCCCCTGGAACACCAATCCTTGGAGCAGCAGCCCCTGGAACACCAGCCCTAGGAACGCCAGCCCTTGGAACAGCAGCCCCTGGAACACCAGCCCTAGGAATGCCAGCCCCTGGAGCAGCAGCCCCTGGAACTGCAGCCCTTGGAATGCCAGCCCTTGGAACACAAGCCCTTGGAGCAGCAGCTCCTAGAACAGCAGCCCTAGGAATGCCAGCCCTTGGAACATCAGCCCTTGGAGCAGCAGCCCCTGGAGCAGCAGCCCCTGGAGCAGCAGCCCCTGGAGCAGCAGCCCCTGGAGCAGCTGCCCTCTCACCACCCTTTCTCAACGGTGGCAGCTCCCACTCTGGGAAAGGTCGTGCCTGGTGCGAGTCCAGGGTGTCTCCAGGGAGGCGGTGCTGGGAAGCAGATTGGGAATGTCCCCTGGGCACCCCGCGACTGCTGCCACCGTGAAATGCGGGGTCACGCTTGCACAAACCCCTCTGATGTGGGAGAACAGCTTTCATTTTTGGGGTGTTGCTCGCCCCGGTTATTTCGGGAAGGAAAGGACGTCAGGGTGCCAGGCATTGCTAAATGCTTGTTTTGTCAGGAGAGAGCAGTGGGTTTTCCAGAGGCTGTGCAGCTCCAAAGCCAGGAGAGCTCTCTGAATTTCCAGCGCTCAGGAGCAGCTCTGGCTGTGACAGTCACAGGCCTGGATGCAGGCAGGGAGCTCCCCAGGATGTGCAGTGCCTGCCTGGACACCCCCGGGACACTCCCTGGGGATCCCAGGTTCAGAGTTTAGGGATGGGAAAAGGGCATTGTGAATGCAGTCGGAGGCAGGTGACAGGGCGATGTTAAGACATTTATTTCAAGATGCTAATTAAAATAATTTGTGCACAAATGAGTGGAATTTGGTCCCCACTGTTTCTAAATAGGACTGGAGAAGATCACGGGGTCACAGCATGGGATCAGCCAGCAGCACTGAGTGATTTCATCCCAGATTTACTCTCCAAGGTGGCATAAGCCAGGGATAACTGAGGTCCAGGTGGGATGGGGACCTTCGGATCTAGCAGGAAACAGGAACTAAAATCCACTCCTGGCCAGGAGCACCTGCCTGGGGTGAGCCTGGTGCCTGCAGGGCCCAGCTCAGAGCGGTGCAGGTGAGCTCAGAGGCCTCTGCAGTGCCCTGGGAAAGGCAGTCCGTGACTGACGGGAGTTTCCCAGCGACACTGCCCGCTGCTGGGGGAAGGGTCGGTGTCCCCTCGTGTCCCCTTTGCTCTGTGCTGGGCCCCACAGGCCCTGGGGACACAGGGGACACTCCAGGCAGGGCAGTGACACCATGGGAGCAGTGACACTGTGGGTACAGTGACACCATCACCATGGGTGCAGTGACACCATCACCATGGGTGCAGTGACACCATGGGTGCAGTGACACCGTGAATTCAGTGACATCACGGGTGCAGTGACACCATCACCATGGGAGCAGTGACACTGTGAATTCAGTGACACCATGGGAGCAGTAACACTGTGAGTGCAGTGACACTGTGAATTCAGTGACACCGTGGCTGCAGTGACACCGTGGATTCAGTGACACTGTGAGTGCAGTGACACCGTCACCATGGGTACAGTGACCCCATCATTGTGGGTGCAGTGACACCGTGGGTGCAGTGGTGGGGCTGGGACACTTCAGTGTCACCGCTGGAGCCACGGGAGGCTTCAGAGTCCCCTCTGTTTGCATCTGTTTGGGGTGAAAAACGCAAAGGAAGGGACACCTCTGCGTCCCACAGCACCTGCTCTGCACTCACCCCTGGGACACAGCCGGCTGCCAGCCCAGGGGGACACCGGGGACAGTGAGGACAGCAGGGACAGCGGACAGCGGGGACACTGGGGACACCAGAGACAGTGGGGACAATGAAGACAGTAGGGATAGTGGGGACACCGGGGACATTAGGGACACCAGGGACAGTGGGGACAATAAAGACAATAGGCACAGCGGGGACACCAGGGACAGCAGGGACAATGAAGACAGTAGGGACACCGAGGACACCGGGGACACCGAGGACACCGGGTACACTGAGGACATTGGGGACACTGGGGACACCAGTGACAGTGAGGACAGCAGGGACACCGAGGACACCGGGAGCAGCGGTGACAGCGGTGACACGGGCCAGCGGTGACAGCGGTGACAGCGGTGACACGGTGACAGCGGGGACAGCGGTGACACGGGCGGGCGGTGCCCTGTGCGGGCGGTGCCCTGTGCGGGCGGCGCTGGCTCTGGCTGTGCCCCGGTGTCGCTCCGTGATAACTGTGCCGCCGTCGGGAAGCGGCTCCGCTTGTTGACGGAGCGCTCGGGTCCTTTCCCAGCCCGTTCGGTGTCACCCCGGGGGACGGGGACAAACAGCGACATCGGGAACGCACCGCCCGCCTCGGCTTCTCCGCGAATCCACGTGGAGGAACCCACGGGAGCCGCTGGGCCTCCGAGCAGCTGACGCAGGCTGTCCGACCTTGTTAAACCCGGCCCGGGCCGGGCTCAGCCCTGGCTCTGCCCCGCGCCCCGGGCGCTCCCGTCCGGGATTCCTCTCTGAACGGAGCGTGCAGCTCTGCCCCGCGGTTCAACCTGTCCAGTCTGTTCAGTCTGTTCAGTCTGTGCCCTCGCAGCCCGGCAGGGCTCCGCCGCCTCCCCAAGGCGGGGACCGAGCCCCCCTCACGGGCTGCCGGGCATTCCCATCAGCCGGGACGCGCTTCCCTGGATCCCGGCTGTGCCTGAGCGCCGGCAGTGATCCAAACACTGTGAAGGATGCGAGTTAGGCTGACCTGAAGGAATTCAGCTTTGGGGGGATCTTTATGCTCTATTGTGGCTTTGGTTGTGTGTGGTTTTTGTTGTTGGTGGTGGTGGTGGTTTTTTTTGTTTTTTTTTAAGTGATTTTTTTTTTTAGGGTTTTTTTTTTTTTAGTTTTTAGGTTTTTTAGGGCTTTTTTGGTTTTTTTTTAGTTTTATTTTTGGTTTGGTTTGGTTTAGTTTGTTTTGGGTTTTTGGTTTTTTTTTTGGAGGTTTTTTTTTTTATTTTTTTTGGTTGGTTGGTTGGGTTATTTTTGTTTGTTTGGGTTTTTTTTTTTTGGGGGGGGGGTGGTTGGTCGGTTTTTTTAAAAATTTTATTATATATTTAGAGAAAACCCTAATTTTAACCAGGTATGAACTGGGTTTGACCCTTTGCCTGTTGGCAGAGGTCGCCGCCTGGCTGTCCCGGGGATGCCTTCGTACCCTGAGCGCGGCGCGGGACATGCCATGGTGGTGACATCCCCCCCCGAGGCGGGGGACAGAGCCCTGCGCAGGTGGCACCTGGGTGTCCCCGGAGGGAACCTGTCCCTCGCGTCCCGGGGCCGCGCAGCCCTGGCACCGCCGCTGCCACCAGCGCGGCCCCGCCTGTCACCAGCGGCGGGGACGCGGGGACGGGGAGTTCTTGGCCGTCACAGTGTAAACATGGCTGTGGGTGGAAGCGGGCAGCAGGGGCCGGCTCTGCTCCGCGCACCGCTGGTTTTCACCGGGCCGGAGGAGGAGGAGGCGCCCCGTAAGAGCTGGCCTTGCCCTGCCCGTGTGCGCCCCGGCGGGCTCGGTGTGACAGACCCACACGGAATCACGGAGTTATTTCGGCTGGAAAAGACCCTCCAGGATCACTGAGCCCAAGCTCTGGCCGATCCCCACCTCGTCCCCAGACCGTTCCTTTGGGTGTTTAAAGTTGCGGTACTGCAGATCCCTCTCAGTCCCAGGGAACAGGAGAGGCACCGGCGCCTGGACTGGGAGGGATCCAGGCGGGTTTGGAGCATTCCCGTCCCGGGGTGATGCCCTGGGCTGGCTGGGCTCTGTGCCAGGGCACTTCCAGCCCAAACCCCTGCAGCCGCAGCCCCCTGGCTCGCTCCTGGCTCAGCGAACCCTCTCTGGGCTCGGATGTGTCCCAGGACTCAGCCGTGGCGTGCAGCTCCCTCGGGACGGGCCGGGCGCAGCTCCCCGGTGGCACTGCCAGGCTCTGACCTCCCCGAGGCCAGGACGGGACAAAGCCGTGCCCAAATGTGGGCAGAGGGTTTTTCCAGGCCTGTCCTCGTCTCTGTTCCGTGAGGCCCGTTCGCGTTCAGCGCCAGGGAACTGCAAACGCGTCAGGCGAGATCCGCCCGGCTCCAACCTGTCACACAAAGCTCCGGCTGCTGGGAGCGACACCCTGCACCGAAAAGCCACACAGTGAGACCAACCTCCCTTCATCTGCCAGCCCCAGAGCCCTTGGGAACGCTGGATTTATTTTATTATGGATGCATGGAGGAGCTGTGGCTCCTCGGGGGGGGGCAAGGTCTGTCCGACGGCTGTGTTTACGGAAAGTCAAAATAACTGGGGCTTCTATCCCTGGCCACGATGGATTCTTCAAACAAAGCAGCCCCAAACATAAATACATTGTCTTTTCCGAAATGCATTTGGGCGTATTTGACGTGTTTCATATTCAGAGCAGCTCTTTCACGTTGCTCCCAGGAGCGCAGGGGGGGCTCAGCTCCCTCACCCCCCTCGCTGCTGGGGCTGCTCTGTCTGGCTGACGAGCCTGGCTGAGCTCAGGATTAATTCTCCTTTTGACTTTATCCCTGAAAAATCCGAACTGCTGGGAGGGAAGGCAGAGCCGGAGTGCCTGTCCCGGGCTGGGCCCAGGGCGCTGCCGAGGGGCGCACGGGGCATTCCTGCTTCCAGAGGGAACGGAGGAGCACAGCAGGCGGGGTGCTGGGGCGGGGGGCAGAGCTCGGGCTCGCTCCCTTCGCTGGGGTAACGCCGAGGTCCCTTCCCAAGCAGCAGCCCAGGTGGAAAACTCCTCCTGTGCTTCCCAGGAATTACAGAGGCGCAGGGAGGGTGGGAACACCAGCAGCGTGTGCAGCAGGGTGACAGCCAGGGTGACAGCCAGGGTGGCAGCCAGGGTGACAGGCAGGGTGACAGCCAGAGTGACAGCCATGGTGACAGGCAGGGTGACAGGCAGGGTGACAGCCAGGGTGACAGGCAGGGTGACAGCCATGGTGACAGGCAGGGTGACAGGCAGGGTGACAGCCAGGGTGACAGCCAGGGTGACAGGCAGGGTGACAGGCAGGGTGACAGGCAGGGTGACAGCCAGGGTGACAGGCAGGGTGACAGGCAGGGTGACAGCCAGAGTGACAGCCAGGGTGACAGCCAGAGTGACAGCCAGGGTGGCAGCCAGGGTGACAGGCAGGGTGACAGCCAGGGTGACAGCCAGGGTGACAGCTAGGGTGGCAGGCAGGGTGACAGCCAGGGTGGCAGCCAGGGTGACAGCCAGGGTGACAGCTAGGGTGACAGGCAGGGCGGCAGCCAGGGTGGCAGCCAGGGTGGCAGCCAGGGTGGCAGCCAGGGTGACAGCCAGGGTGGCAGCCAGGGTGACAGCTAGGGTGACAGGCAGGGCGGCAGCCAGGGTGACAGCCAGGGTGACAGGCAGGGTGGCAGCCAGGGTGACAGACAGAGTGACAGCCAGAGTGACAGCCAGGGTGACAGGCAGGGCTCCCCGGGGATGGCAGCGGGGCTGGGAAGGGCAGAACTGCCCACGGGGAGCAGGGAAAGTCCTTGGGGTGCGGAGCTGGGATGGAGCTGCGGCAGCAGGAGCAGCACAGACGCTCCCCAGCACAGCCCAGGAGGTGCACAGGTGCTGCCCAGGTGTTTCCCAGGTTTTTCCCAGGTTTTCCCATGTGCTTCCCAGGTGTTTCCCAGGTTTTTTCCCAGGTTTTCCCAGGTTTTTCCCAGATTTTTCCCAGGTTTTTCCCAGGTTTTTCCATGTGCTTCCCAGGTGTTTCCCATGTGTTTCCCAGGTTTTTCCCATGTGTTTCCCATGTGTTTCCCAGATGTTTCTCACATGTTGCCCATGTGTTTCCCAGATGCTTCCCAGGTTTTTCCTATGTGTTTCCCAGGTTTTTCCCAGGTGCTGCCCATGTGTTTCCCAGATTTTTCCCATGTGTTTCCCAGGTTTTTTACAGGTGTTTCCCAGGTGTTTCCCATGTGTTTCCCAGGCTCTGCCCAGGCTCTGCCCAGGCTCCCCTCGCCCGGGGCCAGCCCAGCCGTGCAGCAGCAGCAGCAGCAGCAGAGTTAATCTGTAAGCCAGGCTGCGCAGGGAACAGCTGCAGCTCCCGGGGCCCAGCAGGAAGGTGCCGGAGCTGCTGGGACTCTGCGGCCCCAGGACGCCCCGGGGAGCTGCGGGGCTCAGCCTGGACACAGCCGGCAGTCCTTCAGCCCCGGGAAATGCGCCCGACCTCAGCAGCCAGGGAAGGGACTGGAGAGGGGTGGAAACTCCATGAGGGCTCCGGAGCAGGGTGTTGAACTACACCTCCCTCCTGCCACCCCCCGGCTCTCGCTAGCTCAGTTATTCATGGGTTTTAGGGAAATATAGTTCAGAGAGACAGAACAGAGATTTCAAAAGAGTGGCTCTCACCCCCAGCTTCCGGCCAAGGTTTATTCTCGATGTGATGTTCCAGGAGGCCGAGGAGAGAGAGAGCCAACCAGGAAGAAACAGGGGTTTATCCAGTTTTGGGCCAAGGAAAGATATTGGCCCTGAGCCAATAGGGTCAGGAGTAGGTATGATAGGGAAAAAGGGTTAAACTACATGACACAGGCTTTGGGGGGACTCTGAGGGGAAAACCCATTCCTCAGAGGAACACAACAGGGTGTGATCATGGAAAACACACTTTTGTAACAGGGCTGGATGGGAGATTGGGCAGGAATTGTTCCCTGGCAGGGTGGGAGGTTTGGTGGGTGCCCAGAGCAGCTGTGGCTGCCCCTGGATCCCTGGCAGTGGCAAAGGTCGGGTTGGACATCAGGGCTGGAGCAGCCTGGGGCAGTGGGAGCTGTCCCACCATGGCAGGGGCGGAGTGGGATGAGATTTCAGCTCCCTCCCAACCCAGTCCGGGATTCTGTGGGATCCCTCCAAGGCTCCTGTAACCCCGGGCAGAGACTGATGTGTCTTGAAGGAGCTGTTTGTCCTGCCAGCACGATTTTGGGGAGCTTTCTGCTGTCTCTGGGCAACCAAACCTATCAGCCCAGGCTCCTCTTCCTGCTGAAGATCAGAGATCTCTCTGCCTTTTGTGGCCCCAGCTCTGTTTCTCTGCCTGCACAGCTCTCCTTCGTCCTGCTCGTTTTCAAACCCGGGTTCTGTGTCGCCTTTTGTGCTTTGTTTTTTTTTTAACTGAGATCAAACTGATAAAGGGAAACTCAAACCCAGCTCTGCGGTGGGGGCTGGGGCTGGCCCCGAGGTGTTCCTGCCATCACCTGGGAAATTTAATGTGGGATTTTGTGGAGTCCTCACCCCTGGAAGTGTCCAAGGCGGGCCTGGATGTGGCACTCAGTGCTTTGGGCTGGTGACAAGCTGGGGATCAGCCACAGCTTGGACTGGGTGGTCTGGGAGGGCTTTTCCAACCTCAGGGATCCCGGGATTTGCCTGCCTGGAACTCCTGTGTCAGTTCAGAGCCAGTGGCAATCAGGGACTTCCCAGCTCTGCTGGGCTGGGTTGGGGTTGCTCATCCCAGTGCTGCTCCCCTGTGCCAGTCCCTGAGGAACTCAAAAATACCCGTTAAAATTCCAAAATGCAAAAAATCACCGCTGCTGGGACACCCTGGGCTGGTTTGGGGTGCAGGTGCTGTGCTCCCCATGGACACCTGAGCTGGTTTGGGGTGCAGGTGCTGTGCTCCCCATGGACACCTGAGCTGGTTTGGGGTTTGGGGTGCAGGTGCTGTGCTCCCCATGGACACCTGAGCTGGTTTGGGGTTTGGGGTGCAGGTGCTGTGCTCCCCATGGATACCTGAGCTGGTTTGGGGTTTGGGGTGCAGGTGCTGTGCTCCCCATGGATACCTGAGCTGGTTTGGGATTTGGAGTGCAGGTGCTGTGCTCCCCATGGACACCTGAGCTGGTTTGGGGTGCAGGTGCTGTGCTCCCCATGGACACCTGAGCTGGTTTGGGGTGCAGGTGCTGTGCTCCCCATGGATACCTGAGCTGGTTTGGGGTGCAGGTGCTGTGCTCCCCATGGACACCTGAGCTGGTTTGGGGTTTGGGGTGCAGGTGCTGTGCTCCCCATGGATACCTGAGCTGGAATTCCCAGCTCCCACAGGTAGTCTCTGGATCACCGAGCAGATAAAATCTGCTCTGGCCCCACCCCCAGCAGCTCCTGCAAAAACCCAGCCCATGCCAGGGTCATTCCCGGATTTTATTCCAGCACAAAGGGGTTTGGGACACACAGGAGTGGTCTGCAGGCAAAGCACCATCTCCAGGAGGGTTTTCCGTGCCCTACAGCTCCCAAAACGCCTCGGGCAGAGGGACAACACAGAAAGACCAGGCTGAAAAGGGAAAGAAACAACACAAACACAGCTGCCCACCCCGGGAAAACGGGAATGGAAGCTCCCAGGCACACTTCAGCTCCTTGGATCAGGTTTAGAAAGTGCAGCTCCTCACAGAGCTGTGGCTGGAGGGCAGAGGAGCTCCCACTCCTCCTCTCCTGTGAACACACGGGACAGAGCTCCCACTCCTTCCCATCTGGATAAAAATCCCATTCTTCCTACCTGAATAAAAAACCCATTCCTTCCCCTTTGGACAAATCTCCCATTCCTTCTCCTTCGGATAAATTTCCCACTCCTTCCCATCTGGACAAATCTCCCATTCCTTCCCATCTGGATAAATTTCCCATTCCTTCCCATTTGG
Organism: Hirundo rustica; assembly: GCF_015227805.2. NCBI lineage: Eukaryota > Metazoa > Chordata > Aves > Passeriformes > Hirundinidae > Hirundo > Hirundo rustica. The sequence continues at coordinate 748,960 of NC_053458.1, read as the reverse complement.
ACAAATCTCCCATTCCTTCCCCTTTGGACAAAAATCCCATTCCTTCCCATTTGGACAAAAATCCCATTCCTTCCCATCTGGACAAATCTCCCATTCCTTCCCATTTGGACAAATCTCCCATTCCTTCCCATCTGGACAAATTTCCCATTCCTTCCCATTTGGACAAATCTCCCATTCCTTCCCCTTTGGACAAAAATCCCATTCCTTCCCATTTGGACAAAAATCCCATTCCTTCCCATTTGGACAAAAATCCCATTCCTTCCCCTTTGGATGAATTTCCCATTCCTTCCCATCTGGATAAAAATCCCATTTCTTCCCCTTTGGATAAATTCCCCATTTCCTCCCATCTGGACAAATCTCCCATTCCTTCCCATCTGGATAAATTTCCCATTCCTTCCCATTTGGACAAATCTCCCATTCCTTCCCATTTGGACAAAAATCCCATTCCTTCTCCTTTGCATAAAAATCCCATTCCTTCCCATCTGGATAAAAATCCCATTCCTTCCCATTTGGACAAAAATCCCATTCCTTCCCCTTTGGACAAAAATCCCATTCCTTCCCATCTGGAAAAAAAAACCCATTTCTTCCCCTTTGGACAAATCTCCCATTCCTTCCCATCTGGACAAATCTCCCATTCCTTCCCCTCTGAAGAAGCAGCCTCCCCGCTTTACCCCAGCACGCAGGGGCAGAGGTGCCCACCCCAAGCACTGAATATTCATGCCAAAAGCTTTGTTTTATGTGCACTGCCCCAATCTGCTGGAGGGCCCTTCCCAGCGCCGCATTCCCGGTTTTCCACGCGGGATCGATGGTGCTCAGGAGACAGCAGCCTGCCCTTCCTGAGAAGGAGCAGATAAGGGGTGGATTCCCTCTCCCTTCCCTCCATCCCAGCGATCCCAGACAAGCCGGGAGCCAGGAATGTGCTGGCCGGGGCTGATCCAGGCAGCTGAGGTCATCCCGACATATTTCACAAGCGAGCGGCTCTGCTGAGCTCTTTCCCAAAGGAAAAGTACACAGAGGGAAGGACAGGGATCCTCTGCACACAGCAGGCCTGTTCCAGTCCTAAGTAACCCCAACAGAGCAGGCTCTGGCTCCTGCAAGGCACTTTCCAAAGCGGGAAGATCCCGTTTTTCCCCTCAAAGCACCACCCAGTAACTGCAGCACCGGTGAACCCGTAGTTGTTGCACCCAGGAGTAGCTCAGCGCAGAGCAGGGTCCAGAAACTCAGGCTGAAAAAGGCATTTAATCCATTAAATTTAGCCTGGGTCTTCAATTAAAGCTAAACCTTGGCTTTTAGGCTGGACTCAGACATCGCCTGGATAAAATCAGATTTATGTGGACAAGAATCAGACAACGCAGAACAAAAGCGAAGGCACAGATTCTTTGCTGAGGAATTACTTTTATAAACAAATTAAAAAGAGTAAAAGTAACGGTTTTGTGCAAGAAATTTCCTCACAGATGCAGGACTTCACTTGTCCGTAAGACCTCTGAATTCCATAGTACCTGGCACATGGAATACCAGCTGTATTTTATTGTATTTGCATTTGATTCCACCCCAAAGGCCACAAAACAGGAGACATCAGAGGCTGTCAGCCCCCCAAAGGGTGAAGAAAACGCATTAAGACACAGCTTTTTTAAAAAAATAATCCTCAGATGTGGCACAAACGGATTGGAACTGGGTTTGTAACTAAACCACGGAAGTTTCTTTGGGAGAAGACCTGACAAATTCACACACTCCCACCCCCTGCTTCCAGTCTGCTGCGGTCTGAGCACTCCCAGAGCTGCCCCGCTGGTGTTTCTGGAGGAAGAGCTGAACTCTGGGATGCTGCTTGGCCGCTCTGAGGGACACTGTGGAAACGAGGAGGTGCCCAGTGCCATCCCCGTTCCTCACAGAGCACGGCAATTCCCAGGAAAACAGCTCCTGTGGGAGCAGTGGCTCGGGCCCTGCGAGCCTTTGCCAGGAGGGAGAGCAGGAGCCCCTTTCCCAGCCCCTTTCTCCCCTTCTCCATCCCAGGAAAACAGCTCCTGTGGGAGCAGTGGCTCGGGCCCTGCAAGCCTTTGCCAGGAGGGAGAGCAGGAATCCCTTTCCCAGCCCCTTTCTCCCCTTCTCCATCCCAGGAAAACAGCTCCTGTGGGAGCAGTGGCTCGGGCCCTGCGAGCCTTTGCCAGGAGGGAGAGCAGGAATCCCTTTCCCAGCCCCTTTCTCCCCTTCTCCACCCGCCCCCAGCAGCAGTTCCAGCCTGCCTGGGCATTCCGCAGGCTGCCAGGGAAAAGTCAGGGATTCCTCCCCTTGCCCCAGCGCCACACCCACCTAGATGAGCGACTATCAGGATACACCTGTGAGTCAGGAGACTCGCGCTGCCCGCAGTTCTTGGGAGAGATGGATGTTCCAGCACTGCCACAACCCCTGCTCAGTTTTAGGACACTGAAATCCAATCAGATCTGTGGGTTTTTTTCTTATTCCTGTGTTTTTTCTCCCTTTCTCCCCTCGCCCCTCCAGAAAAATGGAGGAAGGACTCTCTGAAGGAGGTAATGACAGTATTAAACACTCTCAGGAGTGAGTCCCTTCAGTAATTCCATCCGCAGAATCTGCTGGCTGCCAGGAAAACAATTTTTTTTTTCCACCTTAAAGCAAGACAAGCCCCCTCAGGCTCTACTTTAGGCACACAGGACCTCCTACCCCGCAGCTCAGCCAGGAGTGGCAGTGACCATGGAACATCCTCATCCTGTTCTGAAGTTCAGCCAGGAGTGGCAGTGACCATGGAACGTCCTCATCCCATTGTGCAGTGACCATGGAACGTCCTCATCCCGTTCTGCAGTGCCCATGGAACGTCCTCATCCCGTTCTGCAGTGCCCATGGAATGTCCTGTCCTGCTGTGCAGTGACCATGGAACATCCTCATCCCGTTCTGCAGTGCCCATGGAATGTCCTGCCCTGCTGTGCAGTGCCCATGGAATGTCCTGTCCCGCTGTGCAGTGCCCGTGGAATGTCCCCATCCCGTTCTGCAGTGCCCATGGAATGTCCTGCCCTGCTGTGCAGTGCCCATGGAATGTCCTGCCCTGCTGTGCAGTGCCCATGGAATGTCCTGTCCCGCTGTGCAGTGCCCGTGGAATGTCCCCATCCCGTTCTGCAGTGCCCATGGAATGTCCTGCCCTGCTGTGCAGTGCCCATGGAATGTCCTGTCCCGTTCTGCAGTGCCCATGGAATGTCCTGCCCTGCTGTCTCCCAGCACTTCTGCACCCCGCAGGAAGAATCTGGCGCCCTGGGTCCAGCAGTGACACGGGGAGAGGCTGCCAGCACGGAGCACATTCCCAGGAGGGTTTCCAGGCGCCGGCAGCTCCCCCAGCTGTGGGAATGTCCCCTCAGACCTCTGTGGGAATGCCTCCTCAGACAATGTCCCCTCAGGCTGCTGTGGATGTCCCTCAGGCCACCGTGGGATGTGATCCCAGGCTGCTGTGGATTGTCCCCTCAGCCACCGTGGATGTCCCTCAGCTGCCGTGGATGTCCCTCAGGCGCCACGGATGTCCCTCAGGTGCCATGGATGTCCCTCAGGTGCCGTGGGTGTCCCTCAGGCAATGTCCCTCAGCTGCCGTGGATGTCCCTCAGGCACTGTGGATGTCCCTCAGGCAATGTCCCTCAGGCAATGTCCCTCAGGTGCTGTGGATGTCCCTCAGCTGCCGTGGGTGTCCCTCAGGCACTGTGGATGTCCCTCAGGTGCTGTGGATGTCCCTCAGGCGCCACGGATGTCCCTCAGGCGCCACGGATGTCCCTCAGGCGCCACGGGCGCCCCTCAGGCGGCGGTGCGGCGGATCTCCTCGGACAGGGTGATGGACCTGTCCCCGCACTCGGCGTTGGAGCACTTGGACACGGCGCTGGCGGCCTGGCGGAAGCGGCGCAGCAGGATCTTGCGCAGCAGCAGATACACCCAGGGGTCCAGGATCTGGTTGAGGGAGGCCAGGCGCACGGCCGTCAGGGACAGGTGGCACTCCCTGCGCAGCTCCCAGCGCCGCCACTCGCCGCGGCACGGCCCGGCCCTGTGCTCCCAGGCCATCCTCAGCATGGTGACCTGCGCGGGGACAGGGAGAAGGGACAGGTGAGGGGCCGCCGGCCGTGTGTCACCGCGGCTGCGTCACCCGGGGATCCCTGAAGTGCCCCAGACAGGGCCTGGAGCAGCCGGGGAGGGTGGAAGCTGTCCCTGCTGTCCCTGGAACCGGATGGGCTGTAAGGTCCCTCCCAACCCCAACCAGTCTGGGATTCTGTGGGAGGGCTCCTGAACACCCCATTTTCCTGAGCAGATCCTTGGTTTTGCTCACAGATCTTTCCTGGGAATGAGCTGGAGGCCCCCAGCTGTCCGAGCCTGGAATCCCTGCGGAACTGGGGCTGCTCCCAGTGCCACGGAGATGGATGCACACCTCCAGCTCTGTCCCGGCACAGCTCAGCGCTTCCAGCACCTCTGATGCCTGCAGTTTTATCTTTGCTGTGTTCCACGTTCTGCGCTGCCCAGGTGCAGCTCTGAGCTCACACTCAGCGTCACTCAGCTCTCTGCACACAGCAGCCACACAAAACAAATCCTGTTCCTGCTGCACACCAAGGACAACTTCCAGCCCCAAAGCACAAACAAGGGTGGCTGGAGGGAGGAACGAGAGGGATGGGAGCTCACAGCCTGGAGCTGGGATGGGGCAATTGAACCCCAGTGTGCAAATGGACCAAAACTTATAAAAGTGTGAGACCTCATGACTGGTCAGCCATTTTGTGACCATTTAGTGACCATTTTGTGCCTGTTTAGTGTCCATTTAGTGACAATTTTGTGTCCATTTTGTGCCCATTTAGTGAACATTTTGTGTCCATTTTGTGTCCATTTTGTGCCCATTTTGGTTCCACCTTGGGTGTGTCCCTGCCCAGGCTCTTGTCCTGCCCAAGGTGTATCCTGGAGGCCTTTCAATAAATCCCTACTTCATTCTCCAGCTCTGTCCAGTCTCTGTTCCAGCTCAGCCTTCCCAAGGCGTCACTTCCAGCCCCTGGATAAACCAGCAGCCAGTCCCAAAACTGCTGGGAAGAGCCCGAGGGAGCAGGCCCGCAGGGAATCCCTCTGCCAGTCCTGGCCAAGCCCGTGGCTCCAGCCTTTGGAAAAAGAGCCAGGCCAACCTGCAGTCCCACAGGAAGCCTCCTCAGAGCCGTGTCACCACAAAGGTCACAGCTGGGCCGCTGCTGTCCCCGCAGCCTGGGGCAGCCGGAGCCACCGTGACCGGGAGCAGGGGCTCCGGGGAGGATTTTTCCGTTCAGAGGGATATTCTGGGTGCCAGATCAATAAACACACACCGACCCTGGAGAGCCTGGGCTGAGTCTGGAGGGCAGGGCAGCGTGGACAGCACGGGAGAATTGTTTTTGTTTCTTTAAACAGAAGCAGCTGAAGATTCTACCCACGACATTTCACTGACATCGGTGGCCACGGGTAGAGCCTTGTGAAAACAGAGACAGAGCTTTGTAAAAACATGGATACGGGCCCAGAGCACATCAGGAGCCACTGGGGCACCAGACCCACACTGCCTCTGTCCCTGTCCCTGTCCCTCTTCCCTGTCCCTGTCCCTGTCCTTGCCCCTGTCCCCTGTCCCTGTCCCTCTTCCCTGTCCCTGTCCCTGCCCCTGTCCGCTGTCCCTGTCCCTTTCCCTGTCCCTGTCCCTCTTCCCTGTCCCTGTCTCTCTTCCCTGTCCCTGTCCCTCTTCCCTGTCCCTGTCCCTGTCCCTGCCCCTGCCCCTGCTCCTCTCCCTGTCCCTGTCCCTTTCCCTCTCCCTGCCCCTGCTCCTCTCCCTGTCCCTGTCCCTGTCCCTGTTCCCTGTCCCTGTCCCCTGTCCCTGTCCCTGCTCCTCTCCCTGTCCCTGTCCCCTGTCCCCTGTCCCTGTCCCTGTCCCTGTCCCTGTCCCTGTTCCCTGTCCCTGTCCCCTGTCCCTGTCCCTGCTCCTCTCCCTGTCCCTGTCCCCTGTCCCCTGTCCCTGTCCCTGTCCCTGTCCCTGTCCCTGTCCCTGTCCCTCTCCCTTTCCCTCTCCCTGTCCCTGTCCCTGTCCAGACTCTTCCATCTCTTTTTCAGATGGAGCTCCAAAACCACCAGGCTAACAAAACACATTTCCCAAGCACAGGACTGCTGCTCATTCCTGGTTTTATTATGTAATGTCCCTATATTGGGGTAGTTGTTGGGCCAACAGCTGCTCCACTGGAAATTTTGTTTGTTTGATATCATTAGAGGCTGTTTGTCATGGCCTGTATTGGTCTTCTAAATGGATTAAAAGGCTGCACAAGGCAGAGGAACAACATCAGGTGGAATAAAAGTCAACATAATTTATGCCATTAAAAATCTGGCTCAAAATGCATGTCGAAATATGGCTGATGATTGGATTTATTCAACGGGAGCAGCTAAAACTTTGCTGTTACCATGAATGTGGTTTTATACATCTTTGATTTCTGTCTGCCAGGAGAGATAAGGAACAGAAGTATTTTAACAGGAAGAGCAGAAGAATTCCTGAGCATTTTGGCTTTAAATAACTTCAAAACAGCTCCGGGAAGGAATAATTTCATAGCCTGGAGCTCCCAAATTATTACGGTGAGAATTCCAGTTTGCGCTGCAGCGGTGTTTGTGTGCAATCAAGGAACAGCTTCCTCCATTCCACCTCGGAGTCGCTGGTCTGCTGCCATCCAGCTCAGGGGTTATCCCAGAATCCCAGACTGGTTTGGGCTGGGAGGGACCTTAAATCCCACCCATTCCCACCCCTGCCATGGGGACAGCTCCCACTGTCCCAGGCTGCTCCAAGCCCAGTGTCCAACCTGGCCTTGGGCACTGCCGGGGATCCAGGGGCAGCCACAGCTGCCTCCCCACCCTCCCAGCCAGGAATTTCTTCCCAATCTCCCGTCCCTCCCTGCCCTCTGGAGAGCCATTCCCTGTGTCCTGGCAGCACATGCTCCAAAATAAACCAAAAAGAAATCACAGGTCAGCGTGAACTGGAAACCAGCAGTGCCATACCGCAGTGGGGGGTTCTCCCAGGTGCTCCCTGCTGAGCCCAACAAGCTCCTGTGTGCCTGGAAAAAGGAAACGATTCCTGCACTGGCTGCTCTCCTCCCTCCCTCCCAAGGCAGCACGGAGCCAGACGTGCAGGACGCTCCAAGGAGCCCTCCAGAGCACAGCCGCGATGTCAGAGCTTTCCCTCTGCTGCTAAATCACGTTTGATTTTGTCGTTTACATCAACAGATCAGCTCTAAAAATACCGTGTGTGGCGAGGGTGTTGTTTACCTCACAGCAGCAGCTGCCAGGATCCATTAGTTCTCAGTTACAAAACTCAGATGTCTTTGAAAAAAAACACGGAAACAAAAAAAAAGCCTCCTCTGTAAAGCCCTGGATTTCTATTTCAGCTCAATTTCTTACAACTGCTGAGGGCTGCAGCTTCAGCTTAAACGATTACCACGAGCTGGCTTTCACTGGAAATGCGTTTGCACTTCTCCAAAAATCTGGTCTCTAATTCCTGACCTGCGTTTTGGAGTTGTACAGAACAAGCTGGGGCGTACGTACGAAAACTGAGGTTCATGTACAGAAACGGAGGGGCTGTTATTGATAAAAACACCCCTGCATCCTTGAGGCTGGATTTTGAAAACTCCACAGAAGGAGTTCCACGCTTCCAAGTGGTGCTGCTGCCGAGGGAAGTGCTGATGAAATCCCTCATGCCTGTGGGTTGACTTCTGCCTCTGAAACCACAGAAATGCCCAGGGCACCAAACCACCAAGCGCAATCCCTGCTTCCTCACCGAGTTCTCTGACAGCCCTGGGTATGAGGCAGGGGGAAACGCTTCCCCCAGCCCTGAGATCTCCTCTCATGCTGCAAGGCTGCTGAGACCCTCAGGGGTGACAGGACGAGAAGAAAAATCCTTCTCCAGCCAGAAAGAACCTTTCACATAACCTCAGCACTTCCTCAACCAGCTTCAGCCCCTCCTGCTCAGAGATGCCAGGTACAAATCTTCCAAAAATCCTACTACTCCTTGACAGAACAACCTTTTGGGACAGGATTCCAGACCCCCCGGTGTGCCCTGGTTCCACAGGGCACAGATGTGGGTTCTGCCTCCCCCACTCCTACACCATGAGGAGGAGTTCTTAAGGAAGGAATAATAAAATAGTGGAAAGCAATGCAGAGATCCTTGAAAACCAGACCGGACAAGCCCGGAAGGCTGCTGTAAATCAAGCACAGCGGGCTGCCAGCCACAGGGCACTCAGAGTCACGGGTTGTGTGCGTTTTCTGAAAGAAGTTTTGCTGCAAGGTGGGAGCAAATAAAAACCCCTAAATCCCATCTGGAATGCAGCGTCGTGCTCCCAGAGCCACTCCTCGCATCCCACTTTTCTCCTCTGCACAAGAACCTTGCTCCCCTCCTTTTCACCCCGGCTCCTGCAGCTGATTTCCCTGCGCTGGGCTCTCCTCTGGGAGCTCTCCCAGCTCCTCTCCTATAACCTCTCCACCCTCGGCACCCCCGGCTCTGTCCCTGTCCCTGCTGTCCTCCAGGGGCCGTGCAGACCCCAGTGGATGGCCAGACCCCAATGGATGTCCAAACCCCAATGGATGTCCAAACCCCAGTGGATGTCCAGACCCCAGTGGATGGCCAGACCCCAATGGATGTTCAGACCCCAGTGGATGTCCAGACCTGAATGGATGGCCAGACCCCAATGAATGTCCAAACCCCAGGGACCGTGCAGACCCCAGTGGATGTCCAGACCCCAGTGGATGTCCAAACCCCAGTGTCCAGCCTGGCCTTGGCCACTTCCAGTGATCCAGGGGCAGCCACAGCTGCTCTGGGCACCCTGTGCCAGGGCCTGCCTGCCCTTCCAGAGAACAGTTCCTGCCCCATCTCCCATCCCTCCCTGCCCTCCGGGAAGCCATTCCCCGCGTCCTTGCCGGTGCACGCTCCCAAACAAACAGCACGTCGGCGCGAACCGGGACCCGCGGAGCCTCCCCCTGCCCGCCCCGGAGGACGCAGGAGCAGAGCGGGGCTCTCCCCGCTGCCCAACCTACCAGCAGCGGCGACCAGCAGGCCGACAGCACGCACATGATGCCCAGCAGCTGCAGCAGCGTCTCGGTGGCGATGCGGCCCCACCGGGAGCCGGGCTGAGCCCCGCCGGCCTTGGCGCGGCAGCGGGACACCAGCGCCTCGATGGTGGCCAGGTTACAGGCGCCGGTGACGGCGAGCGACAGCAGCCCCAGCGCGGCGAAGGCGGCGGCGAAGGCGCTGCCGCCGGCCGTGCTGATGAAGCACCAGGTGCCGGGCCACTGCAGCTCGTAGCGGCCCAGCCCGGCCAGCGGCAGCAGCGCCAGGGCCACGCCGGCCGCCCAGATGGCGAGCAGGCCGCGCTCGGTGGCCCGCGGGCTCATGTGGCTGGCGTACCAGTGCGGGGCGCGGATGGCCAGCGCCCGCTCCACGGCCATGGCGCTGGCGATCAGCAGCGGGCACAGCCCGAACACCGTCATGCTGAAGCCGAAGAAGTCGCAGAGGCGGCCCGAGGGGTCCATGGCGGCCCAGGGCCGGCCGGACAGGTAGACGGAGATGACGATGGGGCTGGTGAGCAGCTGGCCCAGCATGTCGGTGAGCGCCAGGGAGCCGATGCACAGCAGGAACGAGCGCTTCCTGCGGCCGCCCTTGGCGCGGTAGCTGCGGGACACGAGCAGCATGGCCAGGGCATTGCCCACGACGCCCGTCAGCATCATGGTCAGCGGGATGGCCACGGACACGGCGCTGCCGCGCTCGGCCGCACGGCCCGTGCCGTTCCCCCGCGGGCCCGGCCCGCCGGCCGCGCTGGCGTTGGGCGGGCGCTGCTGCCAGGGGCTCATCCCGGCGCCGGGAGATCCCGCATGGAGCGGGCACGGAGCGGCCGCACGGAGAGCGAACGAGGAGCCGGCTCCGTCCGGCAGCGCCCCGGCAGCTCCGTGAGGCCGCTTTATGTGAGGGACGGGCAGGACCCGCCCCGGGGCCGGCAGAGGCGGGACGGGAGCGAGAGCGGGAGCGGCACGGCCTGAGGGGACGGAGCGGCCGCGGGAACCGGGCTGGGCAGGGAACGGAGCCCCAGGAGAGACCCCGGGAACCGGGCTGGGCAGGGAACGGAGCCCCAGGAGAGGCCCCGGGAACCGGGCTGGGTAGGGAATGGAGCCCCAGGAGAGGCTGAGGGAACCGGGCTGGGCAGGGAACGGAGCCCCAGGAGAGGCTGAGGGAACCGGGCTGGGCAGGGAACGGAGCCCCAGGAGAGGCTGAGGGAGCTGGGCAGGGAACAGAGCCCCAGGAGAGGCTGAGGGAGCTGGGAAGGGGCTGAGCCTGGAGAAAAGGAGGCTCAGGAGGATCGTGTGGCTCTGCACAACTCCTGACAGGAGGGGACAGCCGGGGGGATTTGGGATCTGCTTCCAGGGAACGGGGACAGGAGCAGAGGGAACGGCTGGAGCTGTGTCTGGGAGGTTCAGGCTGGATTTTGGGAAAGGTTCTTCCCCAGAGGGTGCTGGCACTACCCAGGCTCCCCAGGAAATGGGCCCAGCCCCGAGGCTGCCAGAGCTCCAGGAGCGTTTGGAGCCCGCTCCCAGGGATGCCCAGGGTGGGATTGTCTGGGGTCTGGATCAATGATCCCCGTGGGTCCCATCCACCACCCAAGGTATTCCACGATTCCGTGAAAACACCTTGAAGTTTTGCGAAAGCTCCTTTGCTGTTGAAATTAAAAATTAAGACTGGAAGGAGGGTGACAATGTGAACACATGGGCTCCATGAGCCAGGTGAGCTGAGACGCAGGGTCAGGGTCGGTGCAGGGGCCAGGGAATCAGGGTCTGAGCAGGGGACAGGGAATCAGGGTCTGAGCAGGGGACAGGGAATCGGGGTCTGAGCAGGGGCCAGGGAATCGGGGTCTGTGCAGGGGCCAGGGAATCGGGGTCTGTGCAGGGGCCAGGGAATCGGGGTCTGTGCAGGGGACAGGGAATCGGGGTCTGAGCAGGGGACAGGGAATCGGGGTCTGAGCAGGGGACAGGGAATCGGGGTCTGTGCAGGAGACAGGGAATCGGGGTCTGTGCAGGAGACAGGGAATCGGGGTCTGAGCAGGGGCCAGGGAATCGGGGTCTGTGCAGGGGCCAGGGAATCGGGGTCTGTGCAGGGGCCAGGGAATCGGGGTCTGTGCAGGGGACAGGGAATCGGGGTCTGAGCAGGGGACAGGGAATCGGGGTCTGAGCAGGGGACAGGGAATCGGGGTCTGTGCAGGAGACAGGGAATCGGGGTCTGTGCAGGGGCCAGGGAATCGGGGTCTGTGCAGGGGACAGGGAATCGGGGTCTGTGCAGGAGACAGGGAATTGGGGTCTGAGCAGGGGACAGGGAATCGGGGTCTGAGCAGGGGACAGGGAATCGGGGTCTGTGCAGGAGACAGGGAATCGGGGTCTGAGCAGGGGACAGGGAATCGGGGTCTGAGCAGGGGCCAGGGAATCGGGGTCAGTGCAGGGGCCAGGGAATCGGGGTCTGTGCAGAGGATAAGGAATCGGGGTCTGTGCAGAGGATAAGGAATCGGGGTCTGTGCAGGGGCCAGGGAATCGGGGTCTGAGCAGGGGCCAGGGAATCGGGGTCTGTGCAGGAGACAGGGAATCGGGGTCTGTGCAGAGGATAAGGAATCGGGGTCTGAGCAGGGGACAGGGAATCAGGGTCTGTGCAGGGGCCAGGGAATCGGGGTCAGTGCAGGGGCCAGGGAATCAGGGTCTGAGCAGGGGACAGGGAATCGGGGTCTGTGCAGGAGACAGGGAATCGGGGTCTGTGCAGGGGACAGGGAATCAGGGTCTGAGCAGGGGCCAGGGAATCGGGGTCAGTGCAGGGGACAGGGAAGTCCGGGCGTCCCCAAGACAAAGCACTCGAGCACAGTTGACTCACAGGTTTTATTTACACTTGTCTACAGCATCGTTTTGCCTCACACGTTCTCTAAGCCAAATGAACCATCCTCCTCCTTTTGCCTGTGGCCTATCAGTTGCTAAATTTAAAACCTCTCATCTGTTAAGTACAGCAACAATTGGAATACAAAGCACAAGAAAACCCAAGGCTAACAACAGAGCGTCTACTTGATCTGGTTTTACAGTTTAGTTGGACGTTGAAGTCAGAGGCACAGTTACAGACTAACCTGCTCTTGTGCAACCTACACACATTTAGCATGGAAATTAGAGAGAAAAGAAAGCATTAAAGAAGAAACTGCATTTTTTTCTGCAAAGAGATTTATCAAAATACCCTCTACATCAAAAACATTTTGCTTCTAGACCAGTCTGTAAGACGTGGCTCAAAAAATAGGGGGGGAAAAAAAAAAAAAAGAAAAAAAGAAAAAAAGAAAAAAAAAGCAGAATGGAGTTTTCCAATTTTGCTCCGTTTGTTTCCGTGCAGTTTCTCAAAACAAGCAGCAAATCTGGCAGTTTTATTTACTGAAATAAATGAAGGTATATTGCTCTTTGCTTGCTTAAAAAGAACAATTTTCCTTACCATACTTACCTTGTGATGGCACTGAAGAAACTTAAACCTTTCTTAACCAAACGGAGCTCAAGAGAGACCAAGTTTTATACTCAAATGGATTCCATAAAGCATTTTAAGCCATAAATTATGTTGAAGGGAAAAAAGAATGACCGATGAAGAAGATGCTGAAGATGCCAGAACTTTCTACACAGTTTATTCATTCTCATTTTTAAAGAAAAATAAAATTAAGATACCTTGCAAATTTTAGTCAGCCCCAAAGGAAATTTTACAGGCGGCTGCAGAAGCTTCCCTTGATTCCAAGGAGCCAGTTCCACACTCCTCCAGCCCAAGAGCAGATCCCAACTGATCCGTTTGTAAGGAGGGATCCTGGAGTCCGGGCTCTGGGAACCACCACAGCCACAGCACTGCGCCGGCTGCAAACGTCCTCCCTGGCCAGGAATGAGGCTAATTCCCTCTGGAATCACGATGGACTGGGGGGGTTTGAGCTGCTAGAGAGAGGTGTCCATCTGCACTGGCACTGCTACGTGGCAAAATGAAAACTGCTCAGCCCAAGGCCCCACTGCTGGCCCCGGGAGCCCCCAGCCCTGCCCCTGCTGTGGGAGCTCCATCCCGCCCTGGGAAAACTCCCTCACACAAAGAGCTGTGCCAGGACATTCCCAACCTGCTCCTCAGCTGAGCGAGCCAGGAGCGGAGGAACTGATCTTGAAAAAATAATAATAAACCTCGCCCCCACACACACACACCACAGAACTTCCCCCTGTGCCGGGGGGTTTATGGCTTAAAATGCTCCTGCGGGTTTGGGTGATGGATGAACAAAGCTGCAGTTTGCCAGAAAGCCAGGACAGACATGCACCTCTACTAGCAGATTGAGCACTTCTGACCAAGTAAGACACCAACTTCGTAAAAATGTCTCATGCACTGACTGGAATTTTGGTGGGTTTTTGTTTTTTTTTTGTTTTGTTTTGTTTTTTTAAGTGTGAGCTTTTATACGTTATTTCTTTTTAGAGCTCGTACGGGAACCAGAATGGGAGGATCCGGAGGAAGATCTGCGGCGTCTGCAAGATACAAATGGAGAAAGCATGCACAGAAATGAGCTCGGATTCATCCTGGCACCCGCTTTGAGCAGCATCCTACCATAGCTGGAAGCCAAGTATATCCCATGGGGGCCTCACAAGAATATATACAAGTAACTTTAAGCCACTAATTTAATATTAAAACTCTAAGTTTAATACTGAGAGTAGAATACAGTTTCTATTTCAATGCAGTATTTAGTTAAGGAAATAACTCAGCAATGAACACATTAACACTGTCACACACTGAAAGAAGGGCGAGCCAGGTCTTTCTACGGAACATGCTCCTACCAGGAGGAATTTCATTGGAAGCGGGGGGAAATTATTAAAAACCAGCAATTACAGAGGGGTTAACGAAAGTAAAGAGCAGGGCAAGCGAGGAAACGACTTTCACTACGAGAATATCTGCTCAGATTCAGTTGTTTCCCAGTGAATCTCAGTCCTCGGATAACTACAATAAACCATCACACATCTCAATACAGCCATTCTTATTCTACATAAACCCAAACCTTTCGGGTGACCGTGATCTCGAGCGCCTTTTTTTGCGATCACCAGAGGAAGAGGATCTAGAGCGGCTTCGCTTCTTGCCTCTCTCGGGGGAAGACGAGGAGCGAGAGCTGGAGTAAGATCTTTTCCTTGGGGTGGAAGACCCCCTGTAGGACCTGGAGCTGGATCTTTATTGATTGAGAAATAAATCACATTTAATTCTGGGATCGTGGAGAAGGCACAAAGACAGAACAAGCAGAGACAGTTTTCACGAACATTCACTACGCTCTTTTCTCCAGGGGCGTGGGAAATCAACACAAGGGGCTTCCATACTTACACTGCCAAGAACACTGCTGCTGCCAGGGCAGCTTCCCTAAGAAATTCTGCTAAATTCAGTTTCCTGATAAATGGACCACCAACGGTTTGGAAAGCTCCTCCCAGCATTCACCAAAATGAGCTATTTTGGCTAAAAAAAGCGCTGGGAGACTGCTGGGAAGTTACCTCTGTAAGGACCTTCCTCAGCAGTTAAATCCTCACGTCAGAATGACCTGGAAACCAGAGGTCTAGAGCTGATGCACCATGGTTCACTTTATCCCACGGGACATTTCACACTGCACGTTCCTCTGACCCAACAGTAACAAACCCAGCTGTTACTGAAACCTCCCTCAACTAAAATACTGCAGAAAGCCTCTCAGAAGAGAGTCAGAACGTTTAAAAACATCTCTTGGAACAGAGTGCCCCTCTGGTGGGGCACAGGGACAGCTTTCCTCTTCCCAAAAGCACGGACTCCATCCTGTGCTGACCCTCACGGGATGACCCACAGCACGTTCCTGTCCCCAGGGGGTGGTGGCACCATTTGTGATCGCCCTTCCTGACCCAGGGTTCCTTGTTTAGGGTCCTGGGGCTTTCTGCATGCACGGAGAAGGGACGGCTCTCCGTTCCATCACAGAGGGAACGTTCTGCCCATGGAATGCCTGTGCAAGGACACCTCAAACTCTGTGCCTTTGTTCCTGTGCCCTGCCCAGCTCAGTGATGCTCTACACAAACCCCTGGGACTGCTCTCGGCCTCTCCCACCATCTGCTACCAGCGCTTTCCAGAACTCTCACTCAACACGAACCCAGATGTACAGTGGCATTTCTAACGCTCCTCCAGCTCAAGCAGCCCCAGAGAGGAAACAGGAAAAGCACCCAAAGGCCTGCAGCAGCAGGGAACCATGCACTCAAATCCTTCTTCCTCCACTGCAGCTCGGTGGCGTCCGCTCGCCCGGCTTAGGCCAGACTTAACCTCTCGCACCGAAACCTCTGCTCCTCAGTGAACACATCTGTGGTGGCAACAGCTGGTGCAGAGAGCCAGCAGCTCTGACTTCCAAGATAAAAAGCAGTTAATGTTTGTCTGAGCAGCACAGCTTTACGGCGGCACCGAAGCAGCTGGACCTGCGCCCTGTGTCTGTGCAGGGACAGGCTGGTACCTCATTCACCTGGATTTGGACCCACGGGACCGCGACTGTTCCCTGGAGCTGGAGCGGGATCTCGATCTGGAACTGGAAGAACTCCTGGAATGGGACCTGCAACAACACGGGAGATCTTTTTCCAGCGTCTGACTGGCATCTGGCAGAGTTACTGCTCCTGAGAGCAGCAGACACGAGGCAGCAACGCAGCTGAGTCCTAAAATGCCAGCGCCCTCCTGCCCCCCAGCAGCGCCACGGCACGCGTGAAACCGCTTTGACACGGCAAGGTCTTGCGTTAAAAACATTACAGTCAGCTTTAGATTGTGGTTCCTAAAACAAAGCACAACAATTAAACGGGATTGCTGTTACCTGGCAACAAGAAATAACTTCCTATCTATTCATTATACCACGAAATCAATGCTCTAATGTGTGCCTTAACTGGAAACCCATCAGTTTCCTCGGAAGGCAGAGCAGGTGAGAGCATTAGGATCGGTCAGATCAATTTCTCCCCAGCCAGTTCTCACGAGCGCTTTGTGATCAGCTTCAAATTTTCATAAAGACTTTTCCCTGCATTATAAATTAAGCGGTAAATCTGGGGCTGAAACACAGCCATATCCACCACAACTGGCCAGAATTATTTCCCAGTTTTTCACTGATGGACATTCTCTAAAGCACAAACCACAAGAGAAATTTAACAACGGCAGCAGGCTCCAGCAATCACTGGGAACAAAAGCATTGAAAACAAACTCTAATAATATTTTCAGATAACATACATTTCACTTGCTGTCAGCCCCTCAGTTTATACAGTTACCAAGACTTTCTCATTTTACTGGGCAGGACACAGTAGTGTGAACATTTCCTAGCTAGGAAATATATTTAAACCTTTTCAAAAGCCACCAAAAAAGCATCCACAAATGGCAACTGACATTTCCAATCACCTGTACCTGGAAGCAAAAAGTTCAAGAGGAAGTTGAAATCTCAATTAGGACAAGTTACTTTCTACTTCACTGTCAGTATTTGTGCATTAATGACCAAAGCTGTGGGCAGGGGAGGTTGCTGAGTGTCCCTGGAGTCTCCCAGGCAAGCTCTGCACTCCAGCTGCTCCAGGGGAGGCTGAGGAACAGAAGAGGCAGCAGGGACAAGATCCAACAGGGATGGGGAGAAGCCGGAGGCTGGGGCTGGCCCCTGGTCACCACGAGGGGCTGCAGGATTTGGGCAGTGACAGCACTGAGAGCACAGAGGGGCAGTGAAGAAGCTGGGAAGATTAGAAGAAACTTGAACTTTATCTCTATGTGAATTTAATAAATGACCCTGGGAGCTTGTTGCGATTAATCAGGATCCTCCCTGCATGAGCTGTAAGGCAGCTCAAAAGCTCCAATATTCATGACACCACCCAATTTCAAAGCATTGACTGGATTGCTCATTTATTACTGAATTTAAATAATAATGAAGAGCTCAAGCCTGTCCAGCAGAGCTTTGTGAGGCCCCACGTAAACCTTCAGTGCTCTTAGAGAATCCCAGACTGGTTTGGGCTGGGAGTGACCTCAAAGCTCATCTCATTTCACTGTGCCAGGGGCAGGGACACCTTTCACCCTGTCCAGCCCGGCCTTGGACAGTCCCAGGGATGGGGAAGTTCTGACAACAATGACGGGAATGTTCTGACAAAGCTGCCGCCGCATTTAAAGCTTTGTCACTTGCCAGTAACTCAAGTTCAAGTTTCTTGTCTTTACTCTCATTCCTTGCCCTGAATCTGCCTGGTCACTGCCTGTTCTGCCACCTCCTCCCAGCTCCAGCAGTGCCCCCCTCTGTTCAACAGCCGAACCACACACGAGCCCGAAAACCTGAAAACAAACCACGTTATTCCAGTTCTTTGAAGCATTTCACCAAACACCAATTAAACCACTACCACGGGCCCCGCGGAGCCTCCCTGCCGCAGCCCGGGCAGAGCGCCGCCACCTCTGTGAAAGGGAGAGTTATTACAGCACTACACAACTGCAAGGCGATTCGAGACAAAGGAAATAAGGAAGGCAGATACTGACATTTTGCCTGGCGTTACCCTGGACCTGTACCCGTTTACCTGGACCTAGACCTTGAGCTCGAGTGAGAGGATGAGCGCGAGGACGAGCGCGAGGAGCGGGACTTGGAGCGGCTGCGCCTCGGCGGCTTCTTCTTCTTGCTGCTGTCCTCCTCCTCGCTGGCATCCAGGTTGTACTTGGACAGGTCGGCGTCGTCTTCGTCCTCATCCTGGAGGGAGAAAACAGCCTTGCTTTTTGGTAAAAGTTTAAAAGTTTAACAAGAAGACAATGGGAGATGGGAATAAAGCAGAGGGTTAAAATGGCCGGGAGCTTGGCGATCAGCTAAGAGCACACTCACTATTTTGGAGAAATTCTTTAAATGTTTTATTACATTAGCTTGTTGCATATTTATAGACTGTTTTGCATATTCATATTTATAGATTATTTATATACTATTGTGTATATTCATATTTATTGACTATTTATATGCTATTGTGCATATTCATATTTACAGACTATTTATAGACTATTGTGTATATTCATATATTTTTAAGAACTGTTTAGCATGGTTTCCCTCTGGGTCTGCTTTTTTAGAGCATGCTTGTTTTTTGGCTGTGGTTTTATTATTACTTTTAGTTTGGGCTGTGGTCTGTATTTTCTTTAGACAGCAGATGCTGATGGCTGGCATATTAATAGTAGGGTTTTTATCACATGTCCACTGGATGTTATCCTGACTAAGCACAGTTCACTTTTCATTATATTAGCTACTATTACTACGATGTTTAAGTTCTTGTTAGTAGCAGAAATAAAAGCAAAGTTATTTTAACGTTACACATATAGGATTTATTTTCATATTTGTGAAAAGCCAATTTTGTAATATGTATTTATAACACTGGGACAGGCACAAGAAGGCAAACTCAGGCAGTGCTTTGAGCTCCCCTTCAGTTTTCACTTACTCCAGAGTTTACCTCGTGCTCTTTCCCAACCTTTGAAAATGGAGTTTAACTAGACCTCACCATTTTAAGCAGTAAAGAGTGACTGAAAATCGGTGTTTCGAACCAAAGTAATAAAAACCCTGCAGCCCCTCCCACCTCTGTAATTTAATGAAGTTAACGAGCACACAGACACATTTTTACCACTTACATTAAATGAATTTTCACGCTCAGAATCTCTAAGCAAAGCCCAACTCTGCAGAGACAGATCTCATGCAAAGTCTGGTGACTGCTGTGTAAAACTCGACCATCTGCACACGTCTCTGCAGGGCTGCTGCCCAAAGGTGTGGAAAATCCACTAAGTGATGCTCATATACTTCAGTAAAGATGAAAAAAAAACCCTCAGAATATTTTATTCCATTTTATAAAAAATAAATCTGATGTGCTTTTAGAAGCCAAGGAAGAAAACTTAAGAGCACTCGCTATATGTGGTAACCACACATCCAGGTTCCAAATAAAGACCTCAGAGTTTTGGGCTCTGATCTCAGAGAAGCTTGTAATTTATGATTTAAGAAACTGCCCATTTTTGAGTGCAGGCATTTAGAAAATAAAATATGTGCAAAGCAGAGCTTGGTGCACATCTCCTTCAGCAGCTCTGGGCACCGTTATTGCCAGAGCTGTGCTCTGAAGGCAGCTGAAAACACTGACCCTGCTTCTGAAACCGTGATTAAAAACAACAAACCATCCTACCTCATCCAATTTATACTTGGAGAGATCTTCATCCTCATCCTCCTCATCCTCCCCCTCAGACTCCTTATCTTCCACTTCCTTCAGGATCGAGGCAGGACCCACCGGCTTCCCCCGGTACTTTTTCTTTTTGCGCCCAAACTGAGGAATTTTGTGCCAGGGTTAGAACAGGATTTAATCAAAACCAATCACCAACTGTATTTTTGATAACACCTCTATAAGAAAAATAAATAATCATCAATTTTAAAATCAGATCCAGCCCCAAGGGAAGGGAGCACTGCGGAACATCAGTTAGCAACAAGGAACTTTCAAAGAGATGCTCGCCTCGGGGACAGTGAGACTCCAGAGAGGTGAATGGGAATGTGAGCATTCTGTACTTCAATTTTATGGGATATCCTCAAAAAGCACAAGGAGCACGAGCAAGCCCTGCCCCTCCCTTACCTCATCATACTCCCCGTCAGACTCCTCCCGCTCTATGTATTCCACGTTCTCCCGTTCGTTGAATCCTCCTCCGTAGCCTTGAGAAAGGGGCAGAACAACACAACTCCTTCAGCTGCTCTGAGCACAGCAGCTCGCACAGGGGCTCTGGAAACCCTCAGGGAATTATCAACCTGACACAAGGACATCTCAGGAGGAACATGAAAAGCTCCCACACACGTTTATTAAATGCAGTTCCTCAGAAATCCAATTAAAATAATGGATTAGGACCACTAGAAGTATTTTTTAACCTAATTGAGTACTAAACACTTCAATAAATTATTAAAATAATAAATACGTGAATTTGTTATTTGCAATTATATTACGTGAAATACGGTTATATTATTTAATATCCTTTGCTATTTCCACAATATTCAATACCGAAACGTTGTTTTTCCTTTCGAATAATAAGCTCTGTGCTCCTCTCTAGGCTGCTCTATTTCTTGTGTCCCACCCTGAGCTCTAGATTCCCTGCCTGATCCCAGTGCAGCGGGAGAGTGCAGGAGCTGTAAGGAGATCCTGCCCCAGCTCCCTCTGGGCTCACATTCCTGCAGGAGAGCTGAAACTGAGCCCCAGCCCTCCTGAGCAGATAACAGCCTTATCTGCACGTGGGCAGCCCACAGGAGGCCTCTGCACGCTAACTAAACATTGACAACAGAATCCAGCACGGGGGCAGCCGAGGCTGAACGTTCCCCGACCTCCCACAGCACCAAAACTCGCTGAGGCCGAGAGCCCGCACCTTGTACGAACTGTGCCAGCTCCAGGAAAACAAGGAACGCCCACTCTGACTTCCAGAGCCCTCTCTGCCAGCAGTGCCAGCACCCGAGGCACCCCCAGCTCACCTGTCCTCTCCTCCAGCTTGGCGTACTTGGGGGTGTTGCACATGTTACACTCGGACCGCCGTGCCCAGTTCACATTGCCACAGCTGCAGGGGAACAGAGAGAGGGGAAACGTCACCCTGCAGACTGGGGATAAAACATCATAGCCTAGAGACTGGGGATAAAACATCATAGCCTAGAGATTGGGAATAAAATATCATAGCCTAGAGACTGGGGATAAAACATCATAGCCTAGAGACTGGGGATAAAACATCATAGCCCAGAGACTGGGAATAAAACATCATAGCCTAGAGACTGGGGATAAAACATCATAGCCTAGAGATTGGGAATAAAATATCATAGCCTAGAGACTGGGGATAAAACATCATAGCCTAGAGACTGGGGATAAAACATCATAGCCCAGAGACTGGGAATAAAACATCATAGCCTAGAGACTGGGGATAAAATATCATAGCCTAGAGACTGGGGATAAAATATCATATCCTAGAGATTGGGAATAAAATATCATCCTCCAGACTGGGAATAAAATGTAATATCCTAGAGATTGGGAATAAAATATCATATCCTAGAGACTGGGAATAAAACATCAGCCTTAGAGACTGGAAATTAAACATAATATCCTATATACTGGGAATAAAACATAATATCCTATAGACTAGAAATAAAACATAATCCTCCAGACTGGGAATGAAACATAATATGCTATAGACTGGGAATAAAACATCGTCCTGCAGACTGGGAATAAAAGGGTGTGGACACAGCCCTGGGGAAGGTGACAGCACTGGACGAACCTGGGGAAGATGTCAAAGCAACGTGCAGGAGCAGGGACAGGAGCAGAGCTGCACAGGAAGGGCCCTTCCCCAGCTGCCCCAGCCCCTCCTGGGGCTCCAGCCCGTTTCCAGCTCCTTTCCCTTCCCTGGAGCCAGGCCAGGGGCTGGCTGCAATTGCCGGATGCAAGGATCACAGAGTCACGGCAGGTTTGGAGGGAAGGGATCTCCAATCCCATCCCACTGTTCCCCTGCCATGGCAGGGACACCTCCCACTGCCCCAGGCTGCTCCAGCCCATCCAGCCTGGCCTTGGGCACTGCCAGGGATGCAGGGCCAGCCACAGCCATGGGGGTGGCACGTCCATCTCCACATTCCCTCCAAACCTGGGCAGTGTCCCTCCCTCCCAACCCTGGCGTTTTCTCCTGGGCGCTGCTGCCGTTTCAAACCTTTCTGCGTCTCTATTAATTAGCGTGCAGCAAACGAGTGCTGAGCCCAGAGCACAGCCTGGGGCCCTGATCCCTGCTGGCCCAGCAGCGCAGGGCATTTCCAGGGAAAAGCAGGAGCTGTGTGTTCGGAGCCTACGTTTTGCACTGCCAGTCGTTGGCGCTGAACAGCCCCCGGCTCTTCTCCGCCAGCGTCTTCCCGATCTCCGTGCCCCCCGCCTTCATCATCTTGGCCTCCGTCGTCTTCTCTGCAGGGAGAGACACACGAGCTCCTGAAACAGCGGCCTCAGAACTCGCCAGGGATATTTACGGGTCTTTTAAACAAAATCAGGGCGACTTCTCGCACGGCTTGGGGTTCGACAGGAATTTTTACCGCTGTAAAAGGAGGCGAGGGGACAAGGCGCGTGCTGGAACTCACCTCTGCCACATCTGTTACAGCTCGTCCTCCTGGCGAAGTTCACGTTCCCGCACCTGGGCACGGAGCAGAGCACGAGGGCCGGGATTACCGAGGGCTGGAACCCGCCCCGCGCGGGGCTCCGGCGCTGCGGATCCACCCCGAGCGCCCAGCTGAACCCGACCCTGTCCCACGCCAAAAGCCAACTCCCCGAGGCCGTGCCGGGTCACCCCCGAGCCGGCGGAGGCGGCTCCCGCTGTCCCTGCGCCCGTCCCGTTCCCGCTCCCGGTCGGTCCCGATCCCGATCCCGTTCCCCGCCTCGCTCCACGTCCACATTCCCGGTGCCGGTGCGCTGCGCTCCCTGTCCCGCGGTGCCCCCTGCCCCGCTCCCGGCCGCGCCCCTCACTTCTTGTCGGGGCAGATCCAGTCCCCGTCGCTCACGCGGAAGTTCTTGGTCGCCATCTCGGGCCGAGCCGGGCCGGGCCGAGCGCCGCCGCCACACGCAGGACCCCGGCCCTGCGCAGAGCGGGCTGCCCGCCGCGCGCCTGCGCCCTGCCCCGCCCCGCCAGCGCGCCTTCCGCTCAGGCAGCGCCGCGGGCACCTCAGCCGCGGGGGCGGGAACGGGAGCGCCCCCTGGCGGAGGGAGGGCGGCGTGAGGGGAAAAGG